>NW_016802964.1:322919-348385 GCF_001698545.2 Rhinopithecus bieti | reverse complement strand
GTATTTTTTTTTTTTTTAGTAGAGACGGGATTTCACTGTGTTAGCCAGGATGGTCTCGATCTCCCGACCTCGTGATCCGCCCGTCTCGGCCTCCCAAAGTGCTGGGATTACAGGCTTGAGCCACCGCGCCCGGCCGTGATCTGATTCTTAAGTCTCTGTCCTCTCTCTCTCTCTCTCTCTCTCTCTCTCTCTTTCTCTCTCTCTCTCTCTCTCTCCTTCTGATTGTTGAATTGTGGAAAATACCAAAACCTATCCATAGTTCTAGAATTCCAGGATAATTGCTTCTCATCTATTCATGCAGATCATCTGTTCGCACAACTTATTATTAACATACATGTAGTGAAAAATATTTCTGATTTACTACTTTCTGACACTCAGCCTTCTGTTCCTGAAATAATCAAGCTAATCATTTCTTTTGAAGCATCCCCTATTCCCTTCTTCCCTAAATCACTGTGTGTTTACGTTACCTTTCCTAGGCCAGTGCCTCTGCCTGGAAGTCCCCAGGCAGCCTGGACTCCACACCATAGTAGTAGCACTGCAAGTTACTAATGCTCCCTAGGCCTGGGTCTCCTGGTCTTTGAAATGGAGAGAACAATAACAGTAACAGTAATAGCTACCTCATGAATTACTAGGATTGACAGATATATAATAGCTAATATCTATCATGTTAGGCATAGTCCTAAGTGCTGCTCATATATTGTCTAGTTCCTTCCTCATAGCTATCTTATTTACCACCAAATGGGATACTGTTATTATCCCATCAAACACATGGCAAAATTGACATTTAGAGAAGTGAGCTAACTTACCCAACTACACCCAGCTATTAATAGTAAATGTGGGCCAGGTGTGGTGGCTCATGCCTATAATCCCAAAACTTTGGGGGGTCAAGGCGGGTGGATCACCTGAGGTCAGGAGTTCGAGACCAGCCCGACCAACATAGCGGAACCCTGTCTCTACTAAAAATACAAAATTAGCCAGGTGTGGTGGCAGGTACCTGTAATCCCAGCTACTTGGGAGGCTGAGGCAGGAGAATCGCTTGAACCCGGGAGACAGAGGTTGCAGTGAGCCAAGATCGTGCCACTGCATTCCAGGTTGAGCAACAGAATGAGATTCTATCTCCAAAAAAAAAAATTAAATGCACAGCTAGGTATGAACTCTGGAAGGCTGCATCTCAGGTCTGTCCTAATATCAGTGTATTCCTATCATGAAACTATATTAATTATATTTGTAGCAGAGTATGTGATGCATGGTACTTGCTAAGTCAATGTTTATTAATTTATCTTTTTCATAACTTTATCTTATTCCTTAGAATTCAACCCTGTCAGCCAGACGGAGGGTCTCCCACATGCTGCAATCTGCTCCATGCTCTGTGCTGCTCTGCTGGGCTGTCACTGCTCCCTGTGTGTCTCTGCAGGCGAGGTCTTCTCCCAGGTAATTGCTAGTTTACTTGTCTCTCCCACTAGCCTGTAAGTCTACTGAGAACTTATTAAGAACGGCATCTCTCTCAGCTCTGTGCCCTAAATGCCTAACACATTTTAGGGATTCCATAGAAATCTGGCGAACAAACGAGAGGACATGTGAATGTCTCCCTTTGATCTTTCCCCTGGAGCAAGCAGTTTTCCCCACATCTCTCCCTGAAGCGAGGCTTCTGTCTGAGCATTGGCCTGCTGTCATCTCCTAGAGATCAATGGTGATTTTAGAGATAATAAAGATAACAGAGCTCTGGGATAGTATTTTTTTCTAACCAACTACAAACAAACTCAACATTTTACTAGCAAAGCTCTGCATGTTTTTTTTTGTTGTTGTTAAAGAACCAAACCATTTTAATGGTTTTTTAAATAATGTTAAGGAAAACAAAATAGGTCTCTTTAAATGTTTTATCTAAAATGAATCAATTTCTGAAAGTTCACAATCTTCATCCATGCTACAATGTCATCAGGATATTGGTTTTATTGTGTGTTTTGTAGTTTCTGGTTATAACCCTCCCATGTTCTAGTGGTCTATTTTACAATGTATCTTAGAAAAGAGGGAGAACTGTATGTTTCTAGCAGGCAGAGTTGAATAGTGTCATATTCCCTAAAAATTTTTCATTCTGTTGAAACAGTTCTGAGGTACGCACTATTAGATAGATTTATTATTAGCTCAACTGTTAGTCATTTGGATGCATGACACCGTTGAGCTTAGTGGGAGTGGGATGGCCAAAAATGACTCAGAATGAATTTGGATGCAGCCAATCACAAGCCAGGTCTCAAGAGCACTGTTGCCTGCTCTCAGTCTGCCAGCCTGAACCACATCACCTCAGTCATCCCTCAACTCTGGGATCCCTGTCCTACTCAGTGGCATGCAAAGTCAGCTGCCCAGATCCCAGCAGGAATGCAAGAAAGAAAATATTAGAACTTCTATTTATGGTTATTTTAATACTTCATTAAAGAACAAAATTTCAGCAAACTGAGTTTTAAAGATCAAATTGGCTTTTGTCAGTGATTCATGAACTGGGCAGCATTTGGTCTACAGAATAGGCAGGCACTTTGCTGGGTGTGGCATAGCAGTCATGTTTTGTGTGGTAGTTTGAACAGAAACAAGGAAACAGCAAGTACAAAAAGCGGAATGGTTAACGTCAGGTTACGTTTCTTGAATAAGTTAAAGCAGAGGGGACTGCATCATAAAATGAGTGAGTCCATTTTGGGCTGGTTCTTTGGGGCCTAATGCAGGAACTCAGTCCAAATCAATGGCTGTATTAGGCTATTTTCTGTTGCTTATAACACAATACCCAAAACTGGATAATTTGTGTAAAAAAAGGAACTTGCTTCCTACAGTTATGGAGGCTGAGAAGTCCAAGGTCAAGAGGCTGCATCTGGTGACAGTCTTCTTGCTGGTAAGGTCTCTTTGCAAAGTCCCCAGGTGGTGCAGGGTATCACATGACATGGAGCTGAGCATGGTGATGTGCTGGCTCAGGTCTCCCTTCCCCTTCTTATAAAGCGACCACTTCTCTCCCTGTGATAACACATTAATCCGTGAATAAATTAATCCCTTCTTGAAGGAAGAGCTCTTATGATACAATCACCACTTAAATGTCCCATGTTTCTTTTTTCTTTCTTTCTTTTTTTTTTTTTTTTTTTGTAGAGATAGGGTCTTGCCACATTGCCCAGGCTGGTCTCAAACTCCTGGGCTCAAGCAGTCCTCCTGCCTCAGCTTCCCAAAGTGCTGGGATTATAGGCATGAACTGCTGCAACTGACCCCATGTTTCAATACTACCACATTGGGGAATAAGTTTCATGAAATATAGGGGACACATTCAAACCATAGCAATGACCTTTCATAAATTTTATTTAACAACTTTTTTTTTTTTTTTTTTTTTAAGATGAATCTTGTTCTCTCTCCCAGGATGGAGTGCAGTGGCATGATCTCGGCTCCCTGCAACCTCCGCCTCCCAGGTTCAAGCAATTCTCCTGACTCAGCCTCCCAAGTAGCTGGGATTACAAGCACCTGCCACCACACCTGGCTAATTTTTGCATTTTTAGTAGAGATGGGGTTTCTCCATGTTGGCCAGACTGGTCTCGAACTCCTGACCTCAGGTGATCCACCCACCTTGGCCTCCCGAAGTGCTGGAATCACAGGCGTGAGCCACCACACCAGGCCTAACAAATTTTAAAGTTCTATTTTTGTGTGTATTTTTAAATATACACAATATATTCAGAGAGTAATATATATTTATAGCTTATAAATGAATATACATGCATTAGAGATTCTCAAAACATTTCTATAAGTAGGGTGCATCCCCAATAGAAGAAAAAAGCAGGTTTCAAGCAATAAAGAATGTATGAAAAGCTAGAGGTCAACCAGAGAGCCCAATGCATTTTATTGGTTAGGTGTGATGTGTGTAATTTTTTTGCCACAGGCTCAGGCAGAGTGTGAGACATTTGCAAGTGGAACAGCAGGAGATGGTGGGGCTCAAGTGACTAGGGGAGCAGGGGACTGGGCACTTTGAGAAGTAAGAAGACTACCTAGGCAAGGCAACTGGGAATCCACCCAAGTTAGTCTTTCTGAAAGATAATTCTGCTTCAATTTAATTTCCTTTGAAAAAAGAAAGGTTTTCTTGGAAAATCACAGCAGATTATCCATGGAATTAGTAAATCTTTGTCTTGAGTCCTATCTCTGTAAGTAAATTCCGAAGTGGTTTAAATTCCCAAGCTTAATCTTTCAAGAAGATCTCCTGTATTGTCATCACACTGCAGAATGTGTCTGTAAGGGGAAGAAATGAACTTGAAAAAAAAAAATCCTTTTGTAACAATAATCTTGAAACTCTTTATCTCTATTTGATGCCAAGGAGAGAGGGGGTGACTGCTTCCCAGGAACCTTAGGGAGACGAGAACTCACAGGTTGTTTTCGGGTTCATGTCTGCTGACCGTACATGAAGACCTAGCTCTCTAATCCTGCCTGTGTGGGGGTGGGGGAGGGAGGTGTGCTGCAGAGAACGGGATGAAGTGAACTGGATCAGAATGTCACTGGATAGATTGGCTTCCCATTTTCTTTAGAAATAATCATTTGGAAAGCTAGTTAATTGATGTATCAAGTATTTTCCCCCGAGACTCAGACTCTCAGCCACTTATGTATTTCCTTCCTTTTATGCAATCACTTACCTTCCCTGAAATTCTATGACCTAAGGCAAAATTATTGAATAATAATTACTTACTCAATCCTTACTTTTCAAATAAAATAAGGAAACCAGAAGGCAATTGTTTTCATTTAAGATTTCTGTTCGAAGTGGAAATTGTCTAGGTATATGAAACTCGGTATATTTTTTATTTTAAAATTGTGTGGTTTATTTTTAAAGGATGGTTCAGTGTCCCAAGGCCAGATATTTTGAACCTGGTTTCCCGTATTAAGCAGGAAGGAAATCTGCAGTTTAACCTCAAGTTATGCAGCCTCAGAGGTTTAAATTGAAATCAGGGCTAAAATAATACATATTATAAATGACAGAAACACCTCAATTGTCAGGGAATAAATCTAAGGGAAAGAGGAGAGAAACAGGGGGCCGAATCAACTGAAGAACAATTTCCTCCCAATCTGTTGGGCTATCAAAGCTATTTAACATGAAATGGCTAGGGACCTGATCATAATTAGAGCTATTCACTGCTAGGAAGCTTGCGTCATAGTTTAGGACATGAATAAATGAGTCTTGGTATAATACCATGCAAAGAAAAATTTTAAAACCCAGACAGCATTTCCAGACAATTAAATTTACATTTTACAAATGGACAAAGAGGAAAATGTTAATACAGAAAAGGCCACGGCTGTGCATTCACATTTGGGTCCACTTAGCATTCTACTCATCAAGACACTTTTCTTTGGAAGATGGATGACTGGTTGATATAACTTCAAATAAAATAAGATTTACTGCTGGAAAAACCACGATTTTATTTGTCTGTTTTCTCATACTTAAACAAGATAGTTAAAAAACAAAAGCCTGCTATGATAGGATGAGAAGGAAACAAGCAGAGTCTGCTGAAACTTTCAAGTTAAACATTCTGCCTTTACGAGGGTAAGAGTGTTTAATGGTCTTCCAAACACAGGGGCTACAAGGAGAATTGGCTAGAAATGATTGAACTGGATGTCTCTACTTTTCAGTCTTAAGAAGAGACCATCCACACATACTTTCCCTGATTTATAAATTTTATTTTACCTTCCTCCATTTCCTAAGGCTTTGATCTGTCCTCTACACCTCCCAAAAATCATTTAATATGTATTGAGGAGCATGCAGGTACAAAAACGAAAGGGCTGAGTGGCAGAGAGATGATAGCAGCTCCCAGGAGAAATGGCTCTATGCTTTCTGAGATCAACATTTAACACACGAATAAGAAGGCTACAACCCATGACAGGATGAGTCTAGAGGGAATAGAGGCTTTCACTTACCCTGTTCCATCATGCATGGGCAATTTTATAGCCACAGACTGTGTTTAAAACTTCTAAGCTTATCTCCACATCAGTAGTTAGAAGATCCATTATTTGGCTGCTTCTAAAAATAGGAGTTTTGTTGTCCCTTAACTATAAACAGGTTAGCCTTTACAGGGGAAAGCACTGTGATGGAATGACCCTCTCTGAACTTCGCTGGTGTAGAACTAGAGCAGCTGAAATAGAAGAAAGCACCACTTAGAACCACGTGCCAGGAGCACGTCAATATTCTCTCCATATTTTCAGAAATGCAGCTTGCCCTCTGACAAGCTAAGGAACTCAGCTGCGTGTTTTTACTTAAACTCTGTCCTGCAAGCCACCTTTGTTCCCTCTTTCTTCCTCTCTGAACAAAGATTTATTGAGGGTATATTATATCCCAAACAATGTGCCAGGGGCAAGAAAGGTCATATGCACTAATGCCAAGTGAATGGGGGCATATTACAGGTCGTCCTTATTGCCATCTGATGCTCCACATCACTGGGGGATAGGTGTGTTCGTCCTTGTTTACATGGAAGGACATAGTTCCAGCCTTTTTGCTGAAGTTATAGAATAGGAAAGCATTCTGATGCCTGGGCTCTTACTACCCACACCTCCTACTTTATCCCCTCCTCCTATCAAGTCAGGCATCAAAGGCTGCCTATTCACATCCCTTAAGTCTCCCTCCAATCCATTCTCTCTTCCCTGCCAGCCTTGAGTTTCATTTCTTATTATTGATTCTGGAGACTGAGTATCTCCAGTTCCATCTCCTCTCTCTCCTTTCATCAGCCTTGCATGTGACCACCACAGTAATATCCCATCGGCAGTGATGGAGGAGGCATTTCTTTTCCGGTTGTCTAGATTCTCCTTGATGTGGCCTAATTTATCATTCCAGTAGAAATTCTGACTACCCTCTAAGAAGCAACACAATGCTTTAATCTTTAATCACATTGTCTTTTTTCCATTTTCCATGCCTCTCTTCCTTGGATTCCTATCTTCCCGTGACTTGCCCATCCAAGTAAGGGTATGGCTTCTGGTCTCCCAGAATCCTTCATACAGACCTCTCTTACAGCACTTAGCACAAAGAATTACAAATGTTGCTCATGTTTCTGTCTCCCTATTAATGCAATATCAGATTCTTATGAATAAGAACTTTCTATTACCAGCCAATGACAGAGTCCCTGGTTTAGAGCGGCATTCAGCGTATGTGAAGAAATCCCCCAATAAACTAACTGAGGAGTCAGAACTACAGTCAAAACAGCATTGTTTTTGTAACAATGGATGCTTTAAAAAATACCATTTCTGAGGACAGGGGACAAGATGGCCAACTAGATGCAGCCAGGAAGTGATGTTCCCACCGACAGAGACCAAATTATTGAGTAAACCACCATAATTTGGGCAGATCTTTGGAGAAAGATATTGAGAGTGGATGGGAAGGCAACGCTGAAGGTGAGGCTAAAAAGGAAGGAAGCTGGGAACTCTGCACGAGGTACCTGGATGCCAGGGCCAGTTCCCGACTCCGAATGGATCCTGGGTAATGGGGGGAGTGAGGGAACTGAAGGATGACTCACTCTCATCACAGATCTTTGGGATCCTAGCTGCAGGTGACCCTGCACCCCCTATGGATGTGTAAGCTGGCAGGGGTTTCTCCCAGGAAGCAGGCAGAGACAGGCCTTTGGGTGGCATGGAACCTGGAAGCTTTTGTGCACTGGGAAACTCCAGGGGAGAGTGGCCATAGATGCTCATCCCCTAGGGTTTCCCACTCCCCTCAGGGAGTCATGGACCCCAGCTGACCTCAGAGCCAGGAGACAGTGGGGCTAGCTTCCCTGTGGGACTGGAGTACATCTGCTCTGAAGGCCTCCTGCCTGCAGGCCCCTCCCAGGGTTCATACCTAGCCACCTTGCAGAAGCAGATGCACAGTGCAGCTCCTGCAGCTCAGCCTGACTATGTTGCTGCACTTGAGTACTTTCCTGGTGGCCCAGAAGCACGTCAGATTCCCTAGTGCAGCCAGAACCCAAACCCAAGCTACAGGACATCCTGGTGCCTCCAGGGCTGCAACTCACAACGTGGGAGTACAAAGAAGAGATCTGTGGCTGGCACTTGAGCGAGAGAGGAGCTCCCCACCTTCAGAGCACTGAGAGGAGTGAGATCCATCGGTTCCTGGGCCGGGGCAGGAGCAAGGCATGCCTATCTCCACATGGTGGTCCAGAAAGAGTGCTGCATATCTCCCTGCTGCAGCCTCTGCCTAAGGGGGGCCTGTGGCCCAGAACACCTAACAAAAGAAACAGAGGCATAGTGTCAGAGATCAGAGGGGCTCCCCAAAGGCTCAGGAATGGACCTGGTGAGCACATCTGTGAAGGTAAAAAGGACAAAAGAGCTGCATGGCTGGGTATTAACCTAGCTACTGGCCACTATTCTTAAGCTCCATCGACTAGATCACAGGCCAAACTACAACACGAAAAATTTATCTTGCTAATATATACAGCTATGAAACCAAGTGCAAAAATTTACACATACATGAAGATCCTGTACAGAGCCATGATCCTCTGAAAGCATCCAGAAATGAAGCCAACAGACTATACTCAACTTACACCACAATTAAAGGAACACCAATACCCTCTACCCCAGATAATAAAGAATCAGCACAAGAACTCTGACAACCCAAAAAGCCAGAGTGTCCCCTTACCTTCAAGTGAGTCCACTGGCTCCCTAGTAATGGTTCTTAACCAGTCTGAAATGACTGAAATGACAGATGTAGAAGTCAAAATCTGGATGGCAAGGAAACTTACTGAGATTCAGGAGACAGTTGAAACCCAATTCAAGGATTCCAAAGAACCCATTAAAACAATCCAAAAGCTGAAAGATGAAATAGCCATTGTGAGAAAGAACCAATCTGAACTTCTAAAGCTGAAAAACTCACTATAAGAATTTTCTGGCCGGGCGCAGTGGCTCAAGCCTGTAATCCCAGCACTTTGGGAGGCCGAGGCGGGCGGATCACAAGGTCAGGAGATCGAGACCATCCTGGCTAACACGGTGAAACCCCGTCTCTACTAAAAAATACAAAAAACTAGCCGGGTGAGGTGGTGGGCGCCTGTAGTCCCAGCTACTCGGGAGGCTGAGGCAGGAGAATGGCGTGAACCCGGGAGGCGGAGCTTGCAGTGAGCTGAGATCTGGCCAGTGCACTCCAGCTTGGGTGACAGAGAGAAACTCCATCTCAAAAAAAAAAAAAAAAAAAAAAAAAAAAAAAAAAAGAATTTTCTAACACAATCAGAAGTATTAATAGCAGAATATACAAGCTGAGAAAAGAATCTCAGAGCTCAAAGACGAGTTATTTGAATCAATTCAGTCAGACAAAAAGAAAAAAGAATTAAGAGAAATATGGGATTGTGTAAAAAGATCAAACCTATGATTCACTGGCATAACTGAGAGAGGAAAGGGAATAGGCAACTTGGAAAATATATCTTAGGATATAGTCCATGAAAATTTCCTTAATCTCACTACAGAGGTTGATATGCAAACCCAAGAAATACGGAGAACCCCAGCCAGATACTATAAAAGATGACCATCCCCAAGGCACGTAGTCATCAGATTCACCAAGGTTAATGCAAAAGAAAAAATCTTCAAGGAAGCTGTAGAGAAGGGTCAGGTCACATACAGAGGGAATTTCATCAAGCCAGCAGCAAACCTCTCAGCAGAAACCTTACAAGCCAGAAGAGATTGGGGGCCTATTTTCAACATCCTTAAAGAAAAGAAATTTCAACCTTAAGAAGTCCATATTCTGTCAAACTAAGCTTCGTAAGTGAAGGAAAAATAAAATTATTCTCAGACAAGTAAATGCTGAGGGAGTATATCTTAACTAGACCAGCCTTACAAGAGGTCCTTAAGGAAGCACTAAACATGGAATCCAAAAAAGAAATACCTGCTACCACAAAAACACACCTAAGCACACAGCCCACAGGTACTACAAAGCAACTATGTAATCAAGTCTACATAACAACAAGCTAACAACACAACGACAGGACCAAAATCACAGATATAAATACTAACCTTGAATCTAAATGGGCAAAATTCCTCACTTAAAAGACAAAGTGTGACAGATTGGGTGAAAAAACAAGACCCAACCATCTGTTGTCTTTAAGAGACCCATCTCACATGTAATGGCACCCACAGGCTCAAAGTAAAAGGATGAAGAAAGACTTACCATGCAAGCAGAAAAAAAAAAAAAAAAAAGAGCAGGCATTGCTATTCCTGTATTAGATAAAACAGACTTTAAAACAACAAAAATTAAGGACAAGGAAAGGCATTCCATAATGATAAAGGGCACAATTCAATAAGAAGCCTTAACTATCCTAAATATATATGTCCCCAATATTGGAACACCCAGATTCATAAAACAAGTTCTTCTTAGCCTACAAAAAAGACTTAGACAACCACACAACAATAGTGGGAGACCTCAACACCCTACTGGCAGCGTTAGACAGATCATCGAGGCAGAAAACTAACAACAAAAAAAATGGGACTTGAACTTGACACTTGACCAATTAGACCTAATAGACATCCACAGAACATTCCACCCAACAACCACATACATTCTTCTCATCTGCACACAGAACGTAGTCTAAGGTTGGCCGCATGCTAAGTCACAAAGCAAGCTCAATACATTCAAAACAGTTGAAATCATACCAAGCACACTCTCAGACCACAGTGTGATAAAAATAGAAGTTGATATCAAGACTTTTTCTCAAAACTATAAAAATACATGGAAATTAAACAACATGCTCCTGAATAATTCCTGGATGAACATTGAAATTAAGGCAAAAACAAAGTTATTTGAAATTAATGAAAATAGATACACAACTTACCAAAATCTCCAGGATGCAGCCAAAGCAGAGTTAAGAGGAAAGTTTATAGTCTTAAACACCTTTATCAAAGAGTTTTGTGCACCTGAAGGAACTGAAACAAAAAGAATAAACCAACTTCTAAGCTAGAGAAGAAAATAACTAAAATTAAAGAACTTAATAAAATTGAAATGCAAAAATCTCTGCAAAAGATCAATGAAACCAAAGTTGATTATACAGAAAAAGGTTGATAGACTGTTAGCTAGATTAACAAAGAAAAAAAGATGAGATCCAAATAAGTACAATCAGAAATGACAAAGATGACATTACAACTGATTCTACAGATATACAAAAGATCCTCAGAGAATACTGTGAACTCTATGCACACAGACTAGAACATTTACAGGACATGGATACATTCCTAGAAACACACAATCTCCCAAGATTGAATCAGGAAGAGATTGAAATACCATATAGATCAATATTAAGCTCTGAAGTTGAGTCAGTAATTTAAAAAAAAACTACCAACCCCAAAAAAAAAAAAAAAAACGTGAACCAGACAGATTCACAGCCTAATTCTACGAAATATATAAAGAAGAAGTAGTAACAATACTCTTGAAACTGGACTCCTCTCTAACTCATTTTATGGAGCCAGCATCAGCCTACTACTACCAAAATATGGCTGACATGACAAAGAAAGAAAACTTCAGGCCAACATCCCTGATGAACATAGATGCAAAAATCCTCAACAAAATGCCAAAATGCTAGCAAATTGAATCCAGTAGCACATCAAAAATTAATTTACCATGATCTAGTAGCTTTATTACTGGAATGAGAGGTTGGTTCAACATACACAAATCAATAAATATGATTCACCACATAACAGAATTAAAAGCAAAAACCATTCAATCATCTCAATAGATGCACAAAAAGCTATCAATAAAATCCAATATCCCTTCATCGTAGAAACCCTCAACAGACTGGCTACAGAAGGAATGTACCTCAAAATAATAGCAGTCATCTATGCCAAACACACAGCCAACATCATACTGAACAGGCAAAAGCTGGAACCATTCCCCTTGAGAACTGGAGTAAGGCAAGGAGCCCACTCTCCCCACTTCTATTCAATATTGCACTGGAAGTCGTAGCCAGAGCAATCAGGTAAGAGAAAGAAACAAAAGGCATCCAAATGGCAAAAGAAGTCAAACTATCTGATATGGTTCTATACTTAGAAAACCCTAAAGACTATCAAAAGACTACTAGAACCAATACATGATATTAGCAAGGTTTCAGGTTTCAGGATACGAAGTCAATGTACAAATATCAGTAGCGTTTCTGTACACCAAAATGTCCAGGCTGAGTCAAATCAAAAACACGATTCCATTTATAATAGCCACACAGAAAATGAAATATCTAGGAATACAACTAACGAAGGAGGTGAAAGATCTATACAAGGAGAACTACAAAACACAACAGAAAGAAATCAGAGATGAAACAAAAATATGGAAAAATATCCCATGCTCATGGATTAGAAGAATCCATATCTTTAAAATGGCCATAATACTCACAGCAATGTACAGATTCAATGCTATTCTTATCAAACTACTAACGTCATTCTTCACAGAATAAGAAAAATCTATTCTAAAATTCATATGGAACCAAAAGAAGAGCCTGAATAGCCAAAACAATCCTAAGCAAAAAGAACAAAGCTGGAGACATCACACTACCTGAGTTTACTCAAGGCTTTAGTAACCAACATATCATGATATTGGCATAGAAACAGACACATGGACCAATGGAACAAAGTAAACAACTCAGAAATAAAGCCACACACCTACAACCATCTGACCTTTGACAAGACCAGCAAAAAGAAGCAATGGGGAAAGGACACCCTATTCAATAAATGGTGCTGGGATAACCAGCTAGCAATATGCAGAAGAATGAAACTAAACCCTTACTTTTCACCATATACAAAAATTAACTTAAGATCGATCAGGCTGGGCATGGTGGCTCACACCTGTAATCCCAGCACTTTGGGAGGCCGAGGTCAAGAGATCGAGACCATCCTGGCCAAACCTGGCAAAAACCCATCTCTACTAAAAATACAAAGATCAGCCAGGCATGGCGGCACGCACCTGTAGTCCCAGCTACTTGGGAGTCTGAGGCAGGAGAATCGCTTGAACCCAGGAGAGGAGGAGGTTGCAGTGAGCCGAGATCGCACCACTGTACTCCAGCCTGGGCGACAGAGAGACTTGGTCTCAAAAAAAAAAAAAAAAAAAAAAAAAAAAGATTCAAATTAAATGTAAGACCTCAAATTATAAGAATTCTAGAGGAAAACCTAGGAAATACCCTTGTTAACATTGGCCTTGGTTATGAATTTATGGCCTTATGGCCAAGTGCCCAAACGCGATTGTTACAAAAACAAAACTTGACAAGTGGGACCTAATTAAACTAAAGAGTTTCTGCACAGCAAAATAAACCATCAACAGAGTAAACAGACAATCTATAGAAAGGGATAAAATATTCACAAACTATGCATCTGACAAAGGTTAATACCCAGAATCTATAAGAAATCTAAACAAATCAACAAGCAAAAGACAAAGAACTCCATTAAAAAGTGCTCAAAAGACAAGAAAAGACACTTCTCAAAAGAAGACATACTAGCAAAGAGCAAATGTATGAAAAATGCTCATCATCACTAGTAATCAGAGAAGTGCAAATAAAAACCACAGTGAGATTTTATCTCACACCAGTCAGAATGGCTATTATTAAAAAGACAAAAAAACAACAGATGCTGGCAAGGCTACAGAGAAAAGGGAAGGTTTATACACTATTGGTGGGAATGTAAGTTGGTTCAACCACTGTGGAAAGTAGTGTGGAGATTTCCCAAAGAACTTAAAACAGAGCTACCATTTGACCCTACAATCCCATTACTGGGTCTATACTCAAAGGAGTATATATAGATCATCAAACCAAAAAGACGTGTGTACTTGTATGTTAATTGCTGTGATACTCGCAATGGCAAAGACATGAAATCAACCCAGGTGCCCATTGATGGTGGATTGGATAAAGAAAATGTGGTACATATACATCATGGAATACTATGCAGCCATAAAAAAGACTAAAATCATGTCCTTTGCAGCAACCTGGATGGGTCTGGAGGCCACAATCCTAAGTGAATTAATGCAGAAATGGAAAACCAAATACCATATGCTCTTACTTATAAGAGGGAGCTAAACATTGAGCACATGTGGATGTAAACATGGGAACAGTAGACACCGTGACTCTCAAAAGTGGGGGGAGGGAGGAGGGCATGGACTGAAAAACTGCCTATTGGGTACTAGGTTCAGAACCTGGATCCAATATACTCAGTAGCAATCCTACACATGTACCCTCTGTATCTATAAGTAAAAACTGAAATTTAATTTTAAAAACATTTCTTTTAATAGACTTACCCATTCATAAGAACTCACAGGAAGTATGGCATCATATGGTACAGAAAATCAATAGTATATTTCCTGAAAACATAGAATTATTCATCCTAGCTCCTAGACTAAATATCACTTGAGTTTTGGCTCAAATAAATTTCTCTTTAATCAATAACAAGCTATTGGAAAGAAAAAATGGATAAATGAATGTGTGGAATTTAATTGAATGAGATGTTTACTTTCCTCAAATTAGAAGCGAAACAATGAACAGGACGGTAGTGAATTCATTGGCCAGACCCTCAAACTGTTGTTGAGTATCACCACCAAAGGTCTGCAGGCAGTGTGTATTGGGGAATGTTTAATAACCAGCTCTCCAGGATAAAACAAAAAAGCCCAATTTGTGGTATTTGCCAATTTCCAAAGTGTAAATATTCCTATTATGCTACCAATGCAAAGTCACTGAACATGGAGTTGGGAACTGGATCCAGTTGACTCCAGCATACCAGGCCTAGTACTGCAATGGCCAGTATTGCTACAGTCTGCCATGCACTTATAGGAAGCTCCAGAAATCCTGTTTCTCTGTGTGTTGTCATTGTCATTATTTGTTTGTTTTGGTTAAGAGGATGGAGTTTAATGTCAGACCAATCTGGCAGGAACATGGGCTCTGCCATAGAGGTTTGATGCTGGGTAACTTGCTTAAACGCTCTAAACCTAGGCCTCCTCATCTGCAGATAAGACTGGTAAGTCTAGTGGCAACCTTATAAGGTTGTTAGAGAAATACATAATATATGCAAAGGGTTCTACTAGTACCTGGTACTTAGTGAGTGTTTAGCGAATATTATCTGTTGATGATGATGATGCTGATAATAATATTCCTTAGTTCTCATGTAGGTGAAGAGGAATGTTTCCTTGGAATTAAGGTACTTAGTTTTGGTGTTAGTGTCATTTGTGGCTTCCTGGCTTGTTCCTTTTGGCCTCTCCATGCTGCCTGTTCCTGTTCGTCAGACTAATTCTGAGATCCCTTTTGTCTCATTCTTCATCTCTACCTTCTGTGGATCTCTGGACACTGATTTGTTGCACCGATTTTGTACAATAAACTTTTGCTGTATGTTTTCTTAGTTTTGATTTTCATTCACTTGGCTAGTCTCATCACTGCCCAAATCCCTTGATTTGGAAGAGTACTCTAAACATTTTGTCAAAAATATACAGTTGATCATTTTTTACCGAAAAAAAATCATTCTCGGTGGTTATCATCATTTTCCATTTTTATCAATTCTAATCTTTAGAGTTTGTATGTTTTCTCATTTAATCTCTAGGTAGGTATGACTATTCTCAATATATAGATGAAGACACTGAGGCACACACATGTTAAGTACTCTGCAGTAGGTCACACAGCTTGTGGGAAGTTGAAGTGTTTAAAATGAGATCAGAACCTTGGAGTACTTGCCTCTGCAGCCTGCACCTACTTCATCTGAGCTCTATTCAGCCCCCATTTATAACTACATTAAAATAATTCTGTTCTGAAATATGCTTAACATTATATGGATTCAATTAACTGCAACTGATGTAATGCTAAAATCTTCTATTATGATATTATCCACTTAGAGTTTGTTCTCTAGCATTTTAGTACAGTAAGAATCATCAAGCAGCTTATTAATGATATAATGAGTGACTAAGTGGTGAAGGAATGGTGAATAGAAAGTAAAAAGAAATTGAAACCATGTTCCCATCAGTAGACATCAAAGGTCTGTATCTTATCCATAAATTGAGCTGAAGATGCAATAAGAGTATTAGCCACAGTAGACATTAGTTAGACTGAATTTAAGATGTTCTTGTGCTAGGTAAAACATGCTTCCTTTCAAAACTCAAAAATTGCCTAATGAAAAACATAACCAATAAGAGGTGGGAAAAGTCCATTTCTATTATTGGAGAGGAACAGAATACAACTATTAGCAATATTCTTGTTTTCTTTGCAGCTGCTGCTAAGTAAACGTCAAGGTACAGGGCAGCTGAATGTCTGTATGGATCCTGCAAATGGAGAGGCTCTGCTGTGGAAACAGAATGGAACTTAACCTCAGCTAAAACAGTGGTGGAGAGCAGAGTGATTTTCTAAATAATAAAGTTTTTTTCTTTTACATACATTAAGCCATACACACAGCCTGAGGCACTGACATTTTAATCATTTTAATCAGTCTTTGATGACCTCCTAGGATTTGAGCTTTTTTTTTTTTTTTTTTTTTGAGATGGAGTCTAGCTCTGTTGCCCAGGCTGGAATGCAGTGGCACAATCTCGGCTCACTGCAACCTCCGCCTCCCGGGTTCAAGCAATTCTCCTGTCACAGCCTCCCGAGTAGCTGGGCCTACAGGCACACACCACCACGCCTGGCTAATTTTTTGTAGTTTTAGTAGAGATGGGGTTTCACCGTGTTAGCCAGGATGGGCTCGATCTCCTGACCTCGTGATCCACCCACGTCGGTTTGAGATTTTTTGAGGAACCCAGTCATAAGCTCCAACTGCTCATCTTCACCTGACCCTCCAGTCAAGGGCTTGCTGTGCTAGTTCTTTTCCCCCTACGCTTTCCCCATAAGACTCAGAGCCTACCGTGTAGCAGCACTGAACCAGGCACTTTGCTGTTTCCTCATTAAATCTTCTCAATAACCCTGTGAGGGAGGTCTCCTTTTACAGTAGAGACAGCAGAGGTACCAAGAGATTAAGGAGGTTGCTTAAGGCCAAAGGCCAAAGAGCAAGGACCTGGCGAACTTGAGATGGCTCTCTGGATCTGTACATCTGTGCACTTGTCTTTGCAAAAATGTTCACTCCCACCACCAATTTTCTTGCCTGACTATAGGCCAAAGAATGCACCTTTTGCATGTTCTGCATAGAATTTACATTCGATTTCTTTTCCAAATTTGTTTTTTAAAGACTTTAGGGAGACATCACAAATTGTATTTCTTTTACTATTTTCTCAAAATCGAATCTCTTTCTTTCTCTCTTTGACAGCTTTATTGCACAGGTTTTAGTAGTCTTACTACCTGTGAGAATTTGGTAAGAAATCAGAGAGAATAAATCTCAAATTGAGAAAGCATTCATGGCCCATTAGTCATTTTCTAAGTAAATAGTTACTCTTGGAAATGCCATCATTCTGGAACCTACTTCTTCACAGATGAGACGCATGTGAGTGCATCCATAAAAGCATTTTTGGCCCTGAACACTCAGAGGAGAAGTATGATGGGGTCTTGCAGAAATGTTCTTAGAACTATCAACATTTGTTACTGTACAATAGCCATTGTTTTCTACATTGGGAATACTCATGAGTCAGAAGAAAAAGAGTGGTTATTCTTGTGTGCAACACAAGAAAGATATTTAAAATAGAAGGGGATCCGACTATGTCTTCTATACATTATCTTGGCTACTAATGCAACTTCATGGTTGGGTTGTGAGAAGTATGCTTGGTCTTGGTCTTTAATATTTAATAGAACTCTGATTTTTAAAACTGAAAAGTTAAAATGGGTCCAAGTAAAATAAAATCAAATAGAGTAACATCTTTATTGCAAAAGATTATTTGTAGTGTAGTCGCATGCTCATGCACGCATACACACACACACACACACACACACACACACAAATATATATTTTTACAGCTTTATAAGAGGGAAATGTTATCAAGGCATGACTAGATCCTTGTTGTGACTCTTTTCATTTTAATCTTACACTGTTAAACTCACAAGAATCTCTCTCTATGCCCCCATTTTAAAGGAGGGGCAGTGGTAAAGGTGACAGGGGTTGATAGTCAGGGATTGCTAACTGGCAAAGTTGCTCAGATTCTCTTTGTTTACATTTTCTAAATGCCAGCAGTGTGCCCAATTCCCTGTTCTGAATGCTGCTCCCAACTGGCTGCTCTACAAGCACAGGGTGTACATGAGTAACAGAGACAATCTCAGAAAACCTTGGGAAGTCCAGTTCCTCCAGCTGGCCCTCAGGGCCATTGAAAGTGAAGGCTATAGAGCCAAGGGCAGAAGGCAAGGGATGGAGAAGGTTGATGCAATGCACCCTGGGAAATTCACTGGGGTGACTTATTAACTGTGGTACTCTGTCTTGTAGGTGCCTTACCAAAAAACTTAAGTAAATCCAATCCCCGCCACCTCCAAGGTCACCAGCTTATTGTAATGCCAGTCGCCTGTACCTGTGTTTATTTACTTCCTTTTTTCAAGTGTTCCCATGTTGAACAGTGTACATATCTTGACCATGCATTTCCTCACTGGTTTAACAAGCAGGTGTTGGGAACCAGGGGCTACATGCCTTTTATTAGGTTGGTGCAAAATGAATTGTGCTTCTTGCCGTCACATTTAATGTCAAAAATCACAAAATTACTTTTTCACCAACCTAATACAATCTTGCAGTGTAAGTCCAAGGTAGCTCACGTTCCCGTGTGTGTGTGTGCATGTGTGTGTGTTGGGGGTGCATGTGTGTTTACCTACAAATATAAGAGTATGCTAGTACAGCTTTGGAACAACCAAAGAGAGTTCTCAAGGCCATTTAAATCTCAGGGAAGTGAATTTCCTCTGCAAACAGGTAACCAAAACAAATCTGAACTTCCAGAGCTGCAAATGTGCAGAGTGGGAGGCAGCAATTTAGTTAAAAATTCAAGCCATCACCTTGTGTTTCTGTTTCCTAAGGAATGTGTGCTCCGGAAGAGAAAACATTAGTATCCTATCCATCAAAGTAGGGAACACATTGTTTTATCTCTTTCCCTAGAAGTTTCAGGAATTTCCATTACATCCTGTGGGAATTGAAATACCCTTCAGAGATAATCTGCTGTGTGTTTCATCCTCTATCTTATCGACCATACATTCTTTATGCATTTGATTGTATCATGAAAGACATCTTTATTTAAAATTGATACTGTTTAGAAATGAATAGTTGGACATCAGTTGACATCTCTTCTCTCACTTAAAATATTTATAGCCAGAAAAACTTGTGTTTCATAACATCTGCTTGGACTTCTGATTCATAATGATTTAAATGTATGATTACTACAAGATTAGCTGCAGAAACTAATGGCTTATCCATCTGATTTGATGTATTTTAGGCATGAATGGCTCCCCTCCCCCAGTCATGTGTACATCTGACTTATACCCTTTTATACTTGATGAGACAGATCTTATGTGTGTGTTAAAAGTGTGGGTTTGGGGGATGCTGGTGTGAGGACTGCAAATGCTAGTCAGTCAAGAGTGGATTAACAATAGGCAGAAAAGGGATGGGACCCTCATACTGTGGTCACATGGGACTGGGTGGTCAGGAGAAGGAACCAGAGTCAGCGTGAGTACAGAGCAGAGAGAATCTGGAGTTAATCAGAGTAGAAATTATCTGGGTAGTCTGTGGATATCTACCTTCCTGGGGGCAGTGTTGGGGGTGTTATACTCAGGGAGACAAAGAGTCCAAAAATTCTGGTTGTGGATTACTTTCCTTTGTCTTGTGCCTGCTGGTATCATCTTTGGCTGACAATATTATGTATTAGTCCATTCTTGCATTGCTATAGAGAGCTACCTGAAATTGGGTAATTTATGAAGAAAAGAGGTTTAACAGACTCACAGTTCCACAGGCTATACAGGATGCACGGTTGGAGAGGCCTCAGGAAACTTACAATCATGGCAGAAGGCAAAGGGGAAGCAGGCACATCTTACATGGGTGGAGAATGAGGAAGAGAAAGAAGGGAGAAGTGCTACATACTTTTAAAACAACCAGATCTTGTGGGAACTCACTATCATAAGAAGAGCAAGGGGGAAATCCATCCCCATGACCAACTCACCTTCCACCAGGACTCTCCTCCAACATTGAGGATTATAATTTGACATGAGATTTGAGTAGGGAAACAGAGCCAAACTGTATCATTCACTGGAGATCACTAGTTTCAAAACAAGCAACTCCCTTAAAAAATAAGTATCTGTCTTAGTCTGTTTGTGCTGCTATAACAATATATCTGAGACGGGGTAATTTATAAATAATACGTATTTATTTCACTGATCTGGAGGCCAGGCAGCCCAAGATCAAGGCATTGGCAGACTTCATGTCTGGTGTGGGCTGCTCTCTGCTTCCAAGATGGCTCCTTCTGGTTGTGTCTTTGTGTGGCAGGGGTGGGGGGGTGGATGCTGTGCCTTCACATGGCAGAAGGGGTGAACGCTATACCCTCACATGGGGAAGGCAGAAGGGCAAAAGGGGCCAGTTAGTTAAGGGTACCAATCCCATTCATGAAGCTGGAGTCCCCATAACTTAATCACCTCCTAAAAGCCCCTCCTCTTAGTACTACTGTATGGGGCCTTAGGTTCCAACATATGAATTTTGGTGGGACACACACATTCAAACCGTAGAAGTGTCCATGCTCAGCATTTTCAAATCTGTATAATGCATTGTTGAAGAGTTTAAATATTCTAGATTCACTTTCTTTTCAAAACCTGGAAAAATTGCTCAACATACTATTGGGTGTTTTGCCATTTCTATTATCCAGAATGATAAATTCAATGAATATGCCTCAGTATATTGTTTTGGTATCACAGGCTAAAAAACACTAACTGAGGAAACCTATCTTTCAAAAAAAAATCATGTTCACTTATAGGATGGTCTACAGACAAAATATGGCCCATAACATTTGGCAACGTTTGTTCTCTGACCACTCGGTGGTTTCTTTCTAAACATTGACTATGAATGTCTCTAGGCAAGGCATGTTTTCTCCGTTGTCGCAAATGTTCCTCTGCTTCCAGTCAGTTTAATCTTTGCAGAGTCACACATATATCTATATCTATATATCCAAATATATCTCTCTAACTCATCTATGATGTATGTATGTATATATCTATATATCTATCATCTATCTATCTATCTATCTCTATATCTTAACTCTCTGGCTCCAGGACTTATAAATGTTCAATAAATGTATAAAAACAGCTAACAGGTATTGAAGGCTTACCATGCTGCAGACACAGCCCTAGGATGCAAGTACTATTTTTACTTGCATTCTAATATACAGAGGAAATCTAAGAAAATTGCCCAAGGTAACACAGATGGTAAATGGCAGAGTCTGGGATACAAATTCAGGGGGTCGGCTCCAGAGTTGTTACTCTCCACAACCTTCTCAGCACAGTAAATAGCCAGTGGCGAACTCTCCTTTCACTGTGTCAAACACTTCCACATCCAGGCTGTGATCCCAGGACGGCCCAAGCTTTATCTACTTCTGAAGTTCAGATGCAGAAACATCTGAAAACCCCACATGTGCGTGTGGGGGCACAAGGACTGAGTGTTCTGGGATCTGAGGGACTGAGAGGAAAAGACCGTCGCTAATAAGCCAGTCTCTATAGCCAGGACCAGCTAACAGATCTGCAGGGACCAATGCAAATGGAAAAGGTAGGGCTTTTGTTCAAAAGGCAGAAACAAAGTGCCGTTAAAATGCAGAAATATGCAATGTTTTCCTTTCTTCCCAGCTACTCTTCATCTGTGATAGCACTTTTTGTTTGCTATGAAATGTGCTCCCTCATGGGCTCAGAGCCATCCAGAGGCCAGCACAGGCTGCTGGTGCCCATGGCCCTGCCCTGCAAGGCTTGATCATATCTATGTCTATACACAGGTGTGTTATGTACATTTCCTCTGCCTCAGTTCCTTCTTTATCACATCAGGTTGGAGTAGAACAACCTCAAAATGTTATTGTGAGGATTAAATAAGTAGACATACATAAGAACGCTCACGGTAGTTTCTGACACGTAGTAAACAATGTTCAAGGGCTAGGCATTTTTACATTTATTATTTATTATTATTTTTTAACCCAAACTAACACTTGGATGTCTAGTCAATATTTAGTAATCAGGAACTAATTCAAGGATTTCAAGATGTCTGAGACTTTGCAAGGCAAATAAAAGTGTTGACTCAATAGTGTGTCTATCCTGTGTAAGGCATGGGGCTAGGAGCTGCAAGGGCATCCAGGATTCCACCAAGTGGTCTTTAGGATGATGGTCTATTGGGGAGGTAATGCAGAAACAAAGATGCTAGGATGAAGCCATGGACCTAAAGTGTTGTAGGGACAGTAAGAGCTTCTGGGACTCAGTGAATGAAACCGAGGAGGCTCCCTCCAAGAAGTTCATGTGAGCCAAGCTCTGCAGGGTAGGAGGTCTCTAATGTCGAAGGAAAATTTTTTTTTTTTTTTTTTTGAGACAGAGTCTCGCTCTGTCGCCCAAGCTAGAGTACAGTGGTGTGATCTCAGCTCACTGCAACCTCCGCCTCTCAGGTTCAAGTGATTCTTCTGCCTCGACCTCTTGAGTAGCTAGGATTACAGATGTGTGCCACCACCTCCAGCTAATTTTTGTGTTTTTAGTAGAGATGGGGTTTCACCATGTTGGCCAGGCTGGTCTCCAACTCCTGACCTCAAGTGATCCATCTACCTCGGGCTCCCAAAGTGGTGGGATTACAGGCGTGAGCCACCCCACCCGGCAAAGGATAAACAACTTTTTGAAAAGGTAAAATCATAACTATCTTAAAAATATTTAATGAACACATGTCCAAGATTTTATTCCACTCATTAACTAATGATAGAATCATTACAATATTTTTAAATGATTCCAAAGAAGATCCAAAGGATATATTTAGGCAACCAGGAATGTTAATATAGGTTTGCCAATGGATGCAAAAGCAGCCTCTCCCCCAGGTGGGAGTTAATTGCCCCCGCACCCGGACAAGATTCATTTGCACCATCTCTATTGATGAGAATCACTGGAATTACTCTGAGTTTTCTACAATTTACAGAGGTATAAAGTAACTCAAAGACAAGGAGAGCACAGACTGTATACAGTCGAATAATCTCGTAGAGTGCATCTAGCATTTCATTGAAAAACCTTTCTTAGTAATCTTTTATGCCCATTTCAAAGTTTTGCACAAATTTTCTGGACACCTCTGCAGTAATGAATGGTGGGAGTATAGGGGAGAACTGCATAGAGGCCGTTTGTCATCAGAGATGCAGAGGGAACAGGGACCTCAGAGGTGAAGCTGGCGGCATCACCTCTCCTGGGATTCTCTTTCAGACAGCTGGTAGGTCCCAGCAGGGCTTGGAGCAGCTCAGGGCCTGCCTGGTGCTTCAGGGCTTCAGGGAAAGAGAGCCAACTCTTTCTGCTAAGGGGTCTTAACAGCCTCTGGCTATTCAAACACATTAAGCTTTATCACTTATTTGCACCTTGCTGAAGGTCAAACAGGGGCTGTGAGTTCTTTTATCACAGTCATTTCCTACTTAATAATAACCGAAGGCAAGACAATGAAGACGTGGGATTTGGTGGAGGAGGGGAGGCGCTGCCTGGTATTTATCTACAAAGTCATAGGAAATTCTCTCATTTCATTTCTTGTGGACAGCAGCACAGCAGCCTTACAAGGTTAGTAGCATTATTCCCAATTTTTCAAAGGAGGAAACTGAGAGATGAAGGAATTTTCCCAGGGTGAAGCTTGGAGAGGCAGAGATTGAACTCTGTGCTTTGTCCTTGGACAAGGAGCCAGAAAAGGAGGGCAGTGTTGGGCCTCAGGCCAAGGACCCTGATCGGGGCTCTGGGGGCTTGGGGCTGGAGGTGGAGAAAGATGAGGAAAGGTGGTAGAACCTGAAGGCTATGCCTCTCCTTGGCTTTCAAGCAAAGATACCTTATATCTAAGTGTGGCTTCAACCCTGGGTGACAGATGGGGTTAATATATTCATCAGAAGGCCCATGGACCATTCCTAACTGTCGTCACTTACAGGCCACAGAGTGAGTGCTTCACATTGCTGAACTTCTGCTACCTTATCTACAGGACAAGGGGTTTGGGGAAGAATCCTTCTCAGGTCTTCTCCAGCACCAGCGCTACGTGACTAAGAAACTCAGAAGGCAATTGACAATAGTAACATGAGGGGAAACAGCTTGTTACAAGCACTAGAGAGGGGAAAAGAAAAAGCAAATTCTACCCAAAGAGAAATTCAACTCAAATGTAGGTAAATCTACCAAACAACTCTGCCTGTTAAATGCAGTCTTTCTGGCCTCTACTACCCCTGGTCAGTAAACATCCAAGATTGGGATGCTGTCGGGCTGCAACTCTTTCCTAAGCTTTTTAAGGACATTAGCTTTGGTCCTTTGCATGACTGAGAGATGAAAGGGTGAAAGGGTTATGCCCTGGTTCTGTGGATGCCGCAAACCTAGGGGTTATTTACTGTTCTGCTGTCTTGTATGGTTACTGGGACCTTCTGCATCCTGGGTACCATTAGCCTGCCTTCCTCTGTCCCTGCAGGTTTGCTCAGGCTTTTCACCTTCTCTGTTGATTACAAAACCTCAGCTGGATGCTGCTGAATGTAAACCTACAGCTCAGCCTAAAATAAAAGGAAAGTCAGTTCAGGAGATGGGGTGAGCACTTGGAACACCTGGGGCTGGATTGGGGCTGTCTTTTAACCACATTTCTAGGAGTAAACCCTCCAGCCAGCCCTGGCCAGTGTCACACAGTGTGACTGTTCCGGCCATCCTGCCCCACCCCGATCAGCTCTGGGTCTTCATTCCTGCACTCTTGTGCTTAGGCCGTTGGGGAAGGATGGACGATAAATGCATCAATTGACAAGCCCAAAGCTCCAAGGCAATCCCTACTGTTCAAAGCCCTCTCCCAAGTCACAGTCTACTCAGGGCACGTTATCTAATAATCCCAAGGCTTTTACCAAACAGAGTTAGTCTTATAAAGTGAACACAATACTCAATGAGAAACTGGAGATTCATTTTTCCATTCAGTAAATATTTAAGGAGCACCTATATGTGTCAGGCACTATTCTAACAGCGTTAACACAATAGCAAAAGTCCCTGACCTCATGGAACTTACGTTCTAATGAGCAGAGAGTAGCAATAAACAAATAAGTATATGATATAAGGAAATATGCAGAAAATAAGATAAGGAAAAGGGATAGAGAGTAGCGGAGGGATATTATTTTATTTAGAATGTCATGAAAGGTCTCTCCTATAAAGATGTCATTTGAACAGGCCTGAATGAAGCGAAAGAATAAGTTGTCCATATCTGGGGAAGAGGTTCCAGGCAACAAGGGCAAAGATCTGAGGTTTGTGCATTTTCTATGTAGTAGGTGGGATAGCGGAGGTGTCATGGAGGCCACCATGGCTGAAGTGAAGTGATCAAGGGGAAGACTAGTAGGAAATGAGGTCAGAAGGTAGGGACATGGATTAAAGCAAAGCTTAGGGGCGATTAAGAGCATTAGCATCCCGCCCGCCCCCCTACCCCCCACCCAC
>NW_016802964.1:313054-322486 GCF_001698545.2 Rhinopithecus bieti | reverse complement strand
GAGAGCTTGGGGCAAAACCAACATAAATGTATATATATTTTTGTTGTTGTTGTTTGTTTGTTTGTTTGTTTTGAGACAGAGTCTCACTCTGTCACCCAGGCTGGAGTGCAATGGTATGATCTCAGCTCACTGCAACCTCTGCCTCCTGGATTCAAGCGATTCTTATGCCTCAGCCTCCCAAGTAGCTGGGATTGCAGGCTCGCATCACCACACCCAGCCAATTTTTGTATTTTTAGTAGAGATGGGATTTTGCCATGTTGGCCAGGATGGTCTCGATCTCCTGACCTCGTGATCTGCCCACCTTGTCCTCCCAAAGTGTTGGGATTACAGGCGTGAGCCACGGCACCTGTCCCCTGACTTATACTTTTTAAAGATCGCTCTAACTTAGAAAAACTATTTTTCTAAGTATCAGTCAGAAAAATAGAATAAAGAGTGGCAAGGACAGAAGACAATCGCAGACTGTCACAGTAGTTTAGGTCAGAGTACATCTCACTGTAACATACACATGAACCACCTGGGCATCGAGAGAAAATGTCATTCTGATTCATTGTGTTGGAGGTGAGACTGAGATCTCGCATTTCCAACAAGCACCCAGGCAGGCTGGAGCTGCTGGGCCACAGACCACCCTTTGGCAAGAGTATAAGTGGCATAGAACAGTGGCTTGCAAGATAGTGGTGAAATGCATGAGAAATCCTCAGATTTTGAATCTACTTTGAAGGAAGAGCCAACAGGAATGTTGGTGAATTGCAGGTGAGGTATGAGATAAATCAGTGAGGTTTTGGACCAAGCACTGAAACACACAGAAGCACCATTTTATGAGGATGTGATCTCAGAAAGAACTTGCTCAGGAGTTAAAAAGAAAAGAAAAGAAAACAACCAAAAGTTTAATTCTGGATATTGTAAGTTAGAGATGCCTGACAGAAATCCCAGTGATGGCCTTGAGTCATCATCTGGGAATATGATTCCAGAATTCAGAGGTGAAGTCTGGGCTTGAGATATAAACTGGAAAATTGCTAGCTTGTAGTTTATTTGTAAAGCTCTGGAGCTGGACAGTGTTACAGAAGGCATGAGGGTAGTTGGAAGACAGCACTGAGTCCTGGAGTTCCAGTATTGGAAATTGGGAAGACGGCCAGGTGCAGCAGGAGTCAGAGAAGCAGCCCCAGTCAGAGAAGACAGGAAAAGAGAGAGTCCTCTGGAAGTCAAATGAACAAAGCATTTCAAGAAAGAGGTTGATCACTTACAATCAATGCTGCCAGTAGATCAATGATGAAGACTGAGAACAGAACATTGGATCTGGCAACATGGAGGCCACCATGGCCTCAATGAGAGCAGTGTCCGTGGAGTGATGGTGATGAGAATCTGTCCAAGAGAGAATGGGAAGAGGGGAAGTGTAGACAGAGTACACATTCTTTAAAGCAATTTTGCAGTAAAATGCAACAGAAATTAGACAGTAGTGGGAGATAGATTTTTTTTAGTGAGATGGGTGAAGTGTTATTAGTATTCTATTATTCTGATGGGGATAAGGAGAAAACCTGATGATTCATAGGCAGGGGTGATTTTGGAAATGTCGTCCTGTAGTAGATGAGAGGGTGTGGCCATAGATAAGCCCATGCTTTCAAAGTATTGGGAGAAAAGGCAGAATAGAGTTGCAGGTGGGTAGTTTAAGTTTGGTCAAAGAAGCATGTATGAGTTCTGCTGGGCATAGTGGCACATGCCTGTAGTCCCAGCTACTTGGGAGACTGAAGCCCGAGACGGGTTTGAATCCAGGAGCCCTGGGCTGTAGTGTGCTATGCCAATCAAGTGTCTACACTAGGTTTGGCATCAATATGGTGACCTCTCAGGAGCAGAAACCATAAGTTGCCTAAGGAGGGGTGAACCAGCCCATGTCAAAATCAGAGCAAGTCAAAACTCTCACACTGATGGATCCTGCCTGTGAATAGGCACTGCACTCCAGCCTGAGCAACATAGCCAGACGCTATCTCTCTCTCTATCTCTCTCTTTTTTTTTCTTTTGAGATGGAGTTTTGCTCTTGTGGCCTAGGCTGGAGTGCAGTGGTACAATCTCGGCTCACTGCAACCTCCGACTCCCAGGTTCAAGCGATTCTCCTGCCTCAGACTTCCAAGTAGCTGTGATTACAGACATGCGGCACCATACCTGGCAGAGTTTTGTATCCGTAGTATAGATGGGGTTTTGCTATGTTGGCCAGGCTGATCGGGAACTCCTGACCTCAGGTGATCTGCCCGCCTTGGTCTCCCAAAGTGCTGGAATTACAAGTGTGGGCCACTGTGCCCGGCCTGGACCCTATCTCTTAAAATTTTTTTCAGAAGCATCTATAAGCTCTGTCCTAACTGTTTTTGTTGTTTCCAGTAAGAAACAAGATCATCAGCTGAAAGTGACAGAACCAGTATTAAGTAGAGTAACATCTCTGTCCTCACAGGATCACTGTCAGACACATGAGGCAAACCTGCAAATAGACTCCCTATTGGAATAGAAAGTGCCATGGGTTGAGGTAGAGGGAAGCGGAGGACTGCATGGGAGGCCCACTAAAACCAGGGGAGGCACTCTGGGCAGAGCCTCCAGCAGCAATGACCCTGGAGTTGAGGCAATGAGAGTTGGCTGAGTGTGGGTGTGGTGTTCCTGGAAGAGAGACCTGCTGAGGCTGAGAGAATGCAGCACTTCCAGAACTCAGTCTGTCTTCTGGAGTAATGTTTCCCACTAAAGCGAGAGAAGCCAGGGCTGCCACCCAGGGGGATGCAGTTTCTGTGCTGCAAAAGGTACCAGCAGAAGAGAAGCTGGGGCTGGAGTCCAGCACATGGACATTAGGCTGATGTGCATCCAAGAGGCTGCATACACCCACCCCAAATGGGGCACAGGTGTCTAATTCATTTACCCAGAGGGAGCCTTTTGCTTTTTCTAATATAAAGTTGCCTGATAGGCCAGGAGAACCCAGTTACATGTCATTAGCCCTTCAGTATACTTTAGGTTATTTCCTGTAAGAGATGCAAACAGTTGTACTGAGTACTGTATAAAAGAAAGCATTTCTTAAGCCAGTTTAACCTAGCTAGCATAGGTCAGAAGTCAGCCCGCTCGATCTTGGGCTTAGTGTTTAGTGTAGCTAGGAGCTGGGTTCTGAACTGGAAATTGGAAGGCTACCTGGCTTCTGTGGCACTGGAGGCCATGCCAGCTTCTCTTGGTCCCTGCCTGGTCCGTGGCCCTGAGGTTGGGAAGTCGAGAGCCAGGGAGAGAACACAGGTTTGCAGCTGGAGGTATTTCAGGGTATTTCAGGCTCAAAGCAGCAATACAAAATCATCAGTTCTCCACTTGACCTTTGCAGTGTCCCTCAGACCTGGTAATGGACACAGGAAGAGGAAGCTGAGCAGCCACCAGACTGGATGACTTAAGAGGACCTGCATTGCATTGTAAACTCCACAGAGTCAGAGACCAGGGAGTTGGCATGTGGTAGATGCTCAATAAATGTCTGTTAAGTGAATGTGTAAGTGAATGAATGAATGGTGGAGCAGATAGCAAATGGTCTCCAAAGAGAAGGCCAGAACCTCCACAGGATACAGTAAGAGGGAAGAGTGTAGGGTTGGGGATGGGGGACACAGAACTCCTACTCAGGGTGGGAAGTTTAAAGTTCCAAAAATTCTGCAGGACTGTTTTATTGTTGTTATAATCACCTGCACATCTTCCCTCAGGGGAGTATTCCTTTTTTTTTTTTTTTTTTTTTTTTTTTTTGAGACGGAGTCTTGCTCTGTCACCCAGGCTGGAGTGCAGTGGCCGGATCTCAGCTCACTGCAAGCTCCGCCTCCCGGGTTTACGCCATTCTCCTGCCTCAGCCTCCCGAGTAGCTGGGACTACAGGCGCCCGCCACCTCGCCCAGCTAGTTTTTTGTATTTTTTAGTAGAGACGGGGTTTCACCGTGTTAGCCAGGATGGTCTCGAGTTCCTGACCTCATGATCCGCCCGTCTCGGCCTCCCAACGTGCTGGGATTACAGGCTTGAGTATTTCTTAGAAAGCAGTTCTTATACTGATAGCCAGCATATAATTAAGTTGTTCAGAGCTTGAAAAGTTTGTTATCTGACTAATTAAACTTTATGTATCTAGCTGTTCATTAAACATTATTCTAACATTGCACTATGAATATTACCACGTTATGGACCTTAGGTTCCATTAGATTGGCATTAGTACCACTCAGGAACATTTTATGATGTGTGCTGGTAAACCCCCAAGACAAATGAACCTGAGACATATGTAAGCATCTCATAAAACAAACCCTGTTGGATTTTGATTTTGTATGTTTTGTGTTCACAGCTAACATGATAGCATAGCACCCTTTTGCCCAGAACGTAAAACTTGACAAATAGCCTATGGGAATGCCATCCATTTATCAGCATGTGATGCACTGGAAAAATGTAGCTATAATATATACAGTGTGGCAGTTGAACGTAAATAGGTTTTATAGCTGCAGCTGTGACACATCCTTCAGCTGAAATCCTTTGACAATTCTGAAAACTTCAAACGTCAGTTTGTCAGTGTCATTTAAGAAAGGGTCTTTGAGAATTTACATTTATTTAGAGAACTGATAGTCAGATAATATATGAGTAATGAGTCTTTAAAAAAATAAACAGGCTGGGTACTGTGGCTCACACTTGTAATCCCAGCACTTTGGGAGGCTGAGGTGGGCGGATCACCAGGTCAACAGATCAAGACTGTCTTGGCCAACATGGTGAAACCCTGTCTCTACCAAAAATACAAAAACTGGCTGGGCATGATGGTGTGTACCTGTAGTCCCAGCTACTTGGGAGGCTGAGGTAGGAGAATCACTTGAACCTGGAGGGCGGAGGTTGCAGTGAGCCGAGATTACGCCAGTGGGCAGCTGAGTGAGACTCCATCTCCATCTCAAAAAAAAAAAAAGAAAAAAAGAAAAGAAAATAAGCAAAATGTGCTATGCACTTTCAAATGTCAAGCATATACTGTAAAATAGAATAATATCTATACAACATATGTACAAGTGTCATATACTTTCAGAGCCAGTCGAGAGGACAAGCTGTTTTCCTATCCTTTCTGTTAGAGCTGGCTGATAATGCATGTCATTTTAGCAACTTTCTTCTGCATTCAAGCATTTCCTGCATCCTTGGAAGGCTGCCAAATACCCTTACCTGACCGCCAGCCCAGTCCAACACTCTCTTAAGGCAAAAAGACTCATTTGTCATATTTCAACCTGTCAAATTTCCTGTCCTGGGTTATTTTTAAACAATTGAGGGTGGGTGCAGGTGCAGTGGCTCATGGCTGTAATCCAAGTGTTTTGAGAGGCCAAGGGAGGAGGATTGGTTGAGGCCAAAAGCTTGAGACCCTTCTGAATTACATAGTCAGATCCTGTCTCTACAAAAAAATTACAAAATAGCTGGGCATGGTGGTGCACGCCTGTAGTCCCAGCTACTAGGGAGGCTAAGCTGAGAGGATACCTTGAACCCATGAGTTCAAGGCTGCAGTGAGCTATCATTGTGCTACTGCATTACAGCCTAGGCAACAGAGCAAGACCCTGTCTCTAAAATAATAATAATAATTTTTAAAGGATGAGATTGGTGGAGGTTACCAAGGAATTTTGAATAATTGAATCATAATGTACTTTATGAAATATAATGAGGAGTCACCAGAAATATTTGTTATATTTCCACCTAAGGGTTTGAAATTAAAGAAGCTTCCTTGGCACGGGCTATCACCTTGAGAGTTGCAGTGTGACAGTCAGGTGGTGGCCAGTGCACTGGACATCCCTTGGCAGCGTGGAAGGGTGGGGCAGAGTGGCGGGCCTGCAATCCTTGCCCATACGTCACCCACATCTATGTCTCTGAAATCTACACAGTAGCTATATATTTCCCGAGAGCAAGATTTATTTTTCAGATGTCAGAACTGTAGTTTAAAAAATAGATTTTTGGATGCATAAGTCATAATATAGTAGTTAGAGTTGGCTAGAATCTTGCCTTCCTATTAAAAAAAAAAAAAGTCAATTCTGAAATACAAGCTAACATAAAAATATACAACGCTGTGTAAACATGGTGTACTGAAATCTGGGTAACTGGATCTCTTGGCTGCCTGCAAAGCACAGAAACAACTTCTCTCTGAATCATCCAGTGCCTCATGAATGTGTGTGCTGTAGACAAGCCAGAGTCATTTGGGGCAACCGGCGTTTTAAAACTCGAACAGGAAAAGCTGTAGCTGCCACAAGCCAATCTCCCACGAAGGGGTAAGCGGAACTGAGGATGGAAAGGGATTGCCAGCAAGAATGACGGGGGAAGAGAAGGAACACAGACTGAGCACTTAGTGCTCAGAGGCTTTAAATACCTTATCTCATTTCTCTCCCCTGATAACCCTACAGGCTAAGTTCTGTTATTCCTAACTTACGGATTAGAAAACTTTGCCTCGGAAAAGTTGAATGGGTTGCCCAAAGTTATTCTCACAGCTGAACTGGGCACCTAGGTTTGAAGATTTCTCTTATTAACGACTCCGGAGTGTAGTCCATTTGGCCGTCCTATGTCGACAGAGAAGAGGAATCTCTGTACATTTGGGGTTAGCGAGCACTTCCTCAGGACCAAGCTTTGTGTTAGACAGCAGAATTTAAATGAGAGATAAGGCTCAGTCCCTGAAGAGGCCAAGAGATTGCTGCAGCAGTTCTTCATCCTAGCCAGAAACCTCCGAATCAGACCCATCCTTCTTCCTATAACTATAACCATTGTCCAAAGACATCTAAAGTCACAGCTTAGATGACTGTGTAGTCATAGACTTAGCTGCCATGGAGTCAGTGTTTAATTTGTGCCAAGTGTTAGGTTCTTTAGAGACCCCAAAGGAAATAAGGACAAATATATCAAAAAATTGAACCACGGGGCATTTTGGAATTTACTGCAGTATAATCGGAAACATGTTTTTATTTTCTAATGATAGTTTGGTGAATTTCCTTATGCCCGAATATGCAGCATCTAGACAATGAACATCTTCAATTGATCTACACCGCCAGGACATAACTTCCTGCCCAGCGTGGGGCTTGGGAAAACCAAAAACCCCCAAAGGAGGCACCATGGAGAGCTTTTCATCCACCTACTACAGAGAAAAGAAAATAGCTTCTGGAGTTACCGTGGATATGGCCCAGTCGCTGTTTTGGATAGCAGATTAGGTTGATAACAGATATACTGAACACAATTGTCAATGATTTCTGGAGTTTTCTGCTGGCTACCCTTCAAACTCTGATTTCAAGGGGAAAAGTAATTTCACCTTTTCAATTTTGTTTATTCAATGAGGCCAGGCAAAGGGATTAGGAGGCAACTTGATATTTACATTCTAACTGCTCATTGTGTTAACAGTTCCCCCGTTGTGTTCTGGAGCTACTGCAACTGCTTACTTTCTAATCAATGTTTTTCCTCTAGGACTGTTTTCTCTTCCTATCTACTGAGAAATGATATTGGTTTCTCTCAATAAGATTCTGTTACCTCAGAGTCACCAAAGGCAAGCCAAAGTTGTACTTTCATGAAGCCTTTAAAAATATTCTGAGGATGTTTCAAAAGACTGAAGAGATGGGGTTGAGAAAGTGAAGTAAATATAAGATTGAAACATGAACAGAAACACTTGTGCCTGTGAGAAGGGGGGCTTTGCCGGACAGGGCCCCCACACCGGTGAATATTCCTTCTATTAGCTGAAGAAGGTCCTTATCATAAGACCTCCGCCTTCTAGCCTGCTTGGTTAACTGAGATGCCATTAATCCACCCAAGAAATGATCACCAAGAGTGTCAGCAACCAACCTTCCTGTAGACAATGAGAAATGCCGGGGAGGAAGAGGCTACTCAAATATACAGACTTTCTGTGGGCGCCACGTCCTCTCCTTCCCAGGACCCCACCTGGCACAGACACTACCTGGCAGCCCTCCTGTGCAGCTGCTTGGCCACCTGGTAGCTGAGGGCTTAACCAGCAACCATTTGTTTCCACTACATCCCGAGGTAACAAGGACAGCAATGCCCAAGGGCTCAGTGCCAACACAGAAACAACACAGAGAGAAAGAGAACTCCAATTTGTCAGAAATGGAAGGGCTCCCTGGAACTCCTGAACTCCGTCGGCACCTCCTGAGCAGCACTGAGCCCATTCTCCTCTGTTATTTGAATTATTTGTTGAGTTTATAAATTCTTGTCTTACCCCACCCCTGGTACCCCTTGTTGAACAACTACTTATTAACATTTTTTCCTTATGCCAGTCCCTCTACTGGGCTAGTGACAGAGGAATGAGAAATAGTCCTTGTCTTGGAAGATATTCCAGTTGATGAAACAGATGCTATAAGCCAGCAAACAATACAATATGATGGCAGTTGGGGTGAGTATGAAGTGCTTAGAATCAGAGAGGAGGACGGGAATAATTGTTCATTGGATTTCATGGAAGCCTGAGCAAGGATGGGAGGTTGCTCTCCCACTGGTGTGTAATGATGGCTTTCCTGGGATGATAAGCAGGCCAGCTATGCCTTAATATGAAGGCTAGGTATATCATAGATTAGTCAGAGTTCTCCAGAGAAACAGAACCAATAAGGTATCCACTAAGAGATTTATTATAAGGTATTTGCTCACACAGTTATCGAAGCTGAGAAATCCCATGATTGGCAAGCTAGAGAACCAGAAAAGCTGGTGGGGTCGGCCTGAGGAGTTTGAAGGCCTGAGAGCCAGAGAGCCAATGGTGTAGATTCTAGTCTGGCTTGAAGGACTGAGAACCAGGAGTACTGAGGGTAGGAGATCAATGTCCCAGCTCAAGCAGTCAGGCACCTGCTCCACCTTTTTGTCCTGTTCTGGCCCTCAGTGGATTAGATCATGCCCATACACACTGGCACAGACAATGCATTTCCTTGGTCTACCCATTCACATGCCAATTTCTTCTGGAAACAGCCCCATAGACACAACCAGAAATAATGTTTAACCAAATATCTGGCCATATCGTGATCCAGTCAAGTTGACACATAAAATTAACCATCTTACTAGCAAAGCTCAAGTTCTTACCTTAGCGTTGCCACTGTGTAGTGTTAAAAAAACATAAAGTGGCAAACAGGCTTAAAGAAACCCCCTTGCACATGAAGCCAGTTAGACCTGGAAAGCTTGACTTGCAAACACAACTGCAACTTAACATGGGCTATTTCTTATAATGACCATCTCAGAGAAAAGTGAAACTTAAGCTCAATCAGTTGGAAGTCATCAACTAACCTATAATTATCCAACTTGGGATTTCCCTATATATATATATACACACATATATATATACACATATATACACACATATATATATACACATATATATACACATATATATATACACATATATATACACATATATATATACACATATATATACACATATATATACATATATATACACATATATATATACATATATATACACATATATATA
>NW_016802964.1:308271-310645 GCF_001698545.2 Rhinopithecus bieti | reverse complement strand
GTCTTGGCTTCCCAAAGTGCTGGGATTACAGGCTTGAGCCACCGCGCCCGGCCAACTATACATATATAACCAATCAAATATTTTCTTTGGCTTACTTCTGTGTTCACCCTATAAAAACCTTCTCCCCACTCCTTCTATGGGGCCCTAACCACTTTCTGTTTGGTGCTGCCTGATTCATCAATCAATGTTTGCTCAAATAAACTCTTAAAAATTTTATTGTGACTCAGTTTATTTTTTAACAATGACCTTACATTACATTCAACGTCTCAGCCTCTGCTCTCTTCCGTAACAGAGGCATTGGACACAATAATCCTCTGATCCCTCCCAGCTAAAAATGTTATGCTTTCATCAAACATTTGTATTTGTCTGATATGTGCAGATAATGTTGACAATTGTGTGGCTGTAGTGGGTGCCTCTGCTCTGAAAGGGTCACAGGTCTTACCCTGAGATAGGAACCACACTAAACACACTTTGCTTACATGAAACACCTTTAATTCTCGAAGGATCCTACAGGAAAGGCACTGTTACTATAATCTTCTATTTTCAAATGAAGACACAGAGACGCGAAGAGGTCAGTTCACTTGCCCACGGTCACACAGTCACAGAGGAGCAGAGCTGAGAACAGAGCCGGTCAGCCCCCGGGCCTGTTATTGACCATTACTTTATATGGCTTCCTCAGGTTCACCGTAACTGGCCATGGATGGGCGCTGTTAGCTCCCTGCAAAGATGTGGCCCAATAGGAAGCTTCACTCTAAAACACCCATAAGGAGAAAGTAGGAAGACTATTAGCTGATAGGGTTGCCTGGAAATATTTTATAGGAGCTGGAATAAAACCTAAAGAAAAGATGGAATCAGAGATAAAAAGAGTGTTGGAGTGCATGAAGTAGAAATATCAGGAGAGAGAACTGGTGGAGCAGGCCTAGAACTGAAATATGGCTTCAGATCTCAATTTGAAAGTGCCAACTTGGTAGCTATGGGACCTTAGTTTCAGGAACGGGATAGCAACCTGCACCCGGCTGTCTCTGATGTTGGAGTGACTAGAGGAGGGGAATCCACCTGGGCTGCAGCAGGGAAATGAGGTCCCCTCACTGTAAAGAGAGCGTTCCAGGAAGGGCAGGCTCAGCGGAGCTAAGATGACCCTATTTTCTACTGACTTTTAAAAAGCGCTTAAGAAGCTTTCCCTTTCCCAGTGGTAAGTGACAAAATCAAGCCTGATGCCCAGGTCTGTGTGATTCCAAAACCCACATTCTCCTTCAAGCTCACGAGTAGCAGAGATTTGTCAGTTTTTGCCAATTTGACAATTTTGATGCAGCCATGTTAGAGCATACAACAAGGAACTTGGAAGCTTATGGCATTTATTTTCAAAATTCCAACAAGCTCTTCTATTTCTGTAGACTGTATTCATTTTAAAAGTCATGTGGATGATCATGGAGTTATTTTGCTATGTGTGTACAATAAGACTTGCAATCGTGACTACTTAGGAGGGCAATACAGTCCTGTGAGCTGACAGTGAGCCTGAAGGAGACTCAAATCTCATGCCTGCTTAAGATTTTTTAAATCAGAGACAGCGAACTAAATTCAAGTATTTTAGCAACACACTGTTCAGTAATACTCACCAAAAAGTATAGAACAAATTTGAGGAGGAAAATATTGGCATTTCATTTTGTCAGAGTCCTAACATAGCATGAAGTTTCAGCACAAAGCTTGGTGACACTGACATCCTTTGCATCGTAAATCGCAGAGACAGGTCCTGACACATCCTTCCCAATAAAGAAGTCCTGGGTCCAGGCTGTCTTCCAACATTAATGAGGCTCGTCACCACATAGCCGCAGGAGACAAAAGCAGATGTTGCATCTGGTGGGAATTGAGGGAGGGCATCCACCATCGGGACATGTGGAACACCAAGATCATTGTGCTTCTCTTCTGAAATGGTCTCAATCCTTCAGGAAAGAAAAATTATCTTGCTGCACCATCTGAGAAACAATCTTTGGCAAACCAAAAGGACTAAGTCTAAGCAGAACTTCTTAACCTTGGCTGCACCTCAGAATAACTTGAGAAGCTTTAAAAACTACCAATGCCTGAGTTTTACCCCTAGGGCCTCAGTTATCTGTCAGGTGTGACTGTGAAATTGCACTCAGAAGCTCCATGTATAATTGACCTCTGGGGGAAGTCACTGTCAAATTTTTCAGGGAAGAGCTTTGTGGAAATTCACCAGTCTGAGACACAAATGAAAGAAGTATTGGTGTCTGGGTGAAGTGATCTGCCTGGACCCCTTCTGTCAATGCACATTGAGATCACAATCATGGTTAATGTCTTTAAAAAATGACGGACACAAGCAGCTTTTTTTTTTTTTTTTTTTTTTTTTTTTTTTTTT
>NW_016802964.1:276711-308079 GCF_001698545.2 Rhinopithecus bieti | reverse complement strand
TTTTTTGAGATGGAGTCTTGCTCCGTCATCCAGGCTGGAGTGCAATGGCGCGATCTAGGCTCACACTTCAGGGTTGCGTGCATCCTCACCAAGTCAATCTTGTGTTGGATTTTATAGCTTTCTCTCTATCTTTTCCACTGTCATGTAGAAAAGGCACCAATGTGGGCCAGATGGTTCTGGGCTGAGTTTCTCCTCTACCACTCATTACCTTGGTGACCTGTCATGCATTTCCTCACTTGTACATTTTGATGCCACAGTCTGACTCTTCCAGGATGGGATCAACCTAAGCTGAGTGTTGGGGAGGGTTCTCTGTAATTCTAGCTTGCCTCTCATTCCCTTCTCTTTGCTTCTCTCCAAGCCAGAGCTCGTTCTGAGACACCCCGGTCATTGTACGTATAAGGTCTTTTGGGTATAGTTTCTCCAGCTTCACCTTAAAAGTCCCACTGCAATACGTGCCAGGCAGTGCTGTCAGCCTTACTGGTAATACACTTGATTTGCGTTTGCAGAAATCACTCCAAATTCGCCCATTCCCTACACGTGGTGGCCCTCCTCACATTCTTTAAGCTCTTCCAGCTGAAATGTGCCCTCTTGGGCACAGCATGTCCTGTGGAGCTGCATGCATTCTTACCATTCCAACCCAAAGCAAATATCCCATTTTATAAGCCCTACTGTGCAACTCCCCAGATTCCCCATTCTTGCCTTTCCTCCCTTCCTTTTCCCTAGCATGATAAGAAGTGTGTATTATTTTCTCACACATACTTCTCTCCCTGTCCCCATGCCTGCCCCTTTCCCTACAGAGAGCTACACCAAGACTGTCCTTCCCTGAGGGACCTTGCATGCTGGGCCCCTATCGCAGGCACATGGAGGAAGAGGCTCTAGGAAAGGCCTGCATGGAAGAAGACAAAAGAACTCCCCCAGTGCTTTCTCCATCCTTAGTTTTGGTACAATATCTGCTTCTCTTCCCAGCAGAAAAGATAAGGAACATCAAAGTAGACAAACTCAATCTCATAGCAATTGATTTTTGTTGAACTCACTTTATCCTTGGTCTTACTATATCATCTATTAAAAGATTTTACCATTTTATATCAGAAGATCTAGTGACTTTCAGGCAATTATTTGGGCCTAGGTATTTCTTCTACGGTAAAGACAGTAGCACATTCAATAGTGCAAACCAAAACAATCATAATACCATTTCACTTGTCAGCTACAAGGTCATCATCTTAATCTATATGCTTTTCACGTATGTAAATAATGACAAGAAAACATTAGGAGCAGGGTGGATAGCAACAGATTTTAAGCGCTTTCCTCAAGCAATTTTTCATGAGGAATATTCAGTTAGATTTCCAAAGGAAATGAGAAAATAGGATTCTTGCTCTTCAAAACTAATGGCATTACACAATGGTTTACTTCTTAATGTTTGTCATGATGATTTATATCTCTCTTCTTAGGAAATATGCAAGCTTCCCAAGAAGAAAGGCATAGAACACAAAAGAGCTCATATGGATGACTCTTTCAGTCAGATTTCATGATTTCCCAGCAGGCAATATTTGGTTGCAGGCTTCCTGCCCTCTACACAGCTCAAATTACTTTTCCATGTTCCCAAACCTCTAGTAGCACTAACTTACTGAGCAAACCCCTTGACCTTTCCTTTTCCTTGACTTTAGACTCCCTTCATTCTCACCCTCCCATGCCATTCATCCCTACTTATGAGCTCCCATCAGAAGCACTTATCTCCCAATCAACATTTCTTGAGCATAACGAGGGCCATGACAGTGATGTCATTCTTTGGACTCTTGGGGTACTCCCCTAAACAGACCCTAAGACCACCATTTGAATGCAAGTAGTTCATTTGGGAGGAAATCCCAGGAAACACGGTAGGGGAGTAGAGACATAAAATAGGAAAGCAAAAGAACCAAAAAATAACATTCATTATCAAGCAAATTACCACTTTGAGTAACTGGAGCATAAATCCTTCTGTTGGAGTACTCTAGGAGCTACATTACACAGTTGTTACATCTGAAGGATGACGGAGCTGGGGTATTTATACACCCAATTCTCACAAGCCATTCAACCTTTTTATTATTAATCCCCTAGCATTTCTAGATTACTGTGTAGAGATGGCAAAGTGGATTCCTTTAGCTGTTGAAGACCCTCAAGCAGAGAAGCTCAGGGACTTGTAGATGGAAATCTAGCAAGTATGTACTGACACTGTAAGAACAGGGGCATCTGGGCAGGACATTGCAGGATCTGCTGCTGCCACTGTAGGCTTACTTGCATGAATGGGTTCCTCCAAATGCTTTGCTTAAGCCCAGCTAGTGATGGCGAATATATTTCATTTGGTGTGTCAATTTCAATTAGATTACTAGAGGCTTGGCTGGGAAAGTTTCTAAGGTTATGTTAAAGGTTAGCAGGAGAGAGGATCTATGATTGATCAGAGATCTCTGTGAAAAGACAGTTGGATGAAGACTGGCAATATCTTGCCAAATATTTGGCATCCCAACTCTGGAATTACTCCCGAAAGTAGTGGGCAGAACCAAGTGTGCTGAGGGTCTAAAGAAAAATGAAAATGCCAAAGGAGAAATGGGTCAGTGATCAGGTTTGTCTTAATCCATTTGAGTTGCTACAACAAAAATACCATGATCTGGGTGATTTATAAACAATAAACATTTATATCTTGTAGTTCTGGAGGCTGGGAAGTCCAAGATCCAGACACTGGCAGATTTGGTGTTTGATGAGGGCTTGTTCCTCATAGATGGCACCTTCTCACTGTGTCTTCACATGGCACTAATCCCATTCATGAGGGCTCTGTCCCCATGACCTAACTGCCTCCTAAAGGCTCCGCCTCCTAATACCGTCACAATGGAGGAGCTGGGGGAGGTTTCAACATATGAATTTTGGGAGGACACAAACATTCTACTGAAAATAGAAAATACTCATAACTTGTTGGAAGTATGAGACCAGATTAGGAGGAGTAGAACAACAGCAAAGACTCTGTTGAACTCCCGCCCCCAGCCCCACAAAGCAAAGTCCCTGCTCTCCTTCAGAGAGGTCAGAGGGAGCTTTGTCCCTGTTCCCCCATTATTATGCTTGCTGAGCTTCATCGTCTGGGCTTCTGAATACCAAGTCTGGGCAGAAGTGGGAGAGCTTGCCTGAGGGAAAAAGAAAATGAATCAGCCTGAGCAATAGAATATTTGACATGAAGACTGAATATTTCATGTGATTTTGAAAAGTTCAACCTAGGATTTTCCCAGGTTGAATATTAATGTATTCATTTAAGCAATACTTAGTGATCATCTGTTATAAGCCCCCCATTATTGCACAGTCTTGAAAACTAAAAAGATGAACAAGGTATCAAGGCATAGTCCAAGCTAGGGGAAAAGGCAATAAAACCTTACCAAGAAGGCGAAGGAAGGGTAGTCTTTTTTTTTTTTTTTTTTTTTTTTTTTTTTGGAGACGGTCTTGCACTGTCGCCCAGGCTGGAGTGCAGTGGCACCATCTCGGCTCGCTGCAACCTCACCTCCCGGGTTCAAGCGATTCTCCTGCCTCAGCCTCCCAAGTAGTTGAGATTACAGCTGCGTGCCACCGTACCCAGCTAATTTTTTGTATTTTTAGTAGAGACAGGGTTGCACCATATTGGCCAGGCTGGTCTCGAGCTCCTGACCTCATGATTCACCCACCCCGGCCTCCCAAAGTGTTGGGATTACAGGCGCGAGCCGCCACCCTCGGCCTGTGAAGGGTAGTCATTATGGGCCCAGACTCTCTGGGCATTAATCCTAAACCCACCATTTACCAGCTAGGTGACCTGGAGACATTTATTTCATTTCTTTATGCCTTGGTGTCCTCCTTGGTTCCTCTCTCATGGAAATTGTTTTGGAAATTATATCTGTGAACATATCTGAAACTAGAATAGTGCCTGATGTGTAGTCAAACTCAATACATTTTATCTTTTTGCTTTTCCTATGAGAGAATGGATTAGGAACATCTCATTTCCTAGCTGAAGGATCAGGGAGGCTACGAAGAGTTACTGTGTTTAAAATGGGCACTGGAAGACAAACGTTTAACCAAACAAAAATGGGAGGAAGGCTCCTCGGGGCAAATAGCAGGCCATGTGCAAAGAGACAGAGGAGGGGAGGCGGGGACGCCCAGGGAGCAGCATCTGGCTGACTGCCACATGTAGGAGAAGTGAGTCTCACACTTGCTTTTTCAGAGATGGAAAATAACCAAGGATTTTCAGCTGGACAATGGACATGACCAAAACTGTACTTTTTTTTTTTTTTTTTTTTTTTTTTAAGATGGAGTTTCACTTCTGTTGCCAGGTTGGTATGCAATGGCACAATCTTGGCTCACCACAACCTCCGCCTCCTGGGTTCAAGCAATTCTTCTGCCTCAGCCTCCTGAGTAGCTGGGACTATAGGCATGCGCCACCATGCCCAGCTAAGTTTGTATTTTTAGTAGAGATGGGGTTTCGCCATGTTGGTCAGGCGTGTCTCGAACTTCCGACCTGAAGTGATCCACCCACCTCGGCCTCCTAAACTGCTAGGATTACAGGCATGAGCCACTGCCGCCGGCCAAAACTGTATTTTTAAAGTATGATTGTGGCAAGAGAATCCATGAGTATGTATGAATTGCTATAAAATCCTCTCACCTGTTTCGTTCTTTCTAGGTTTATCAAAAAGTACTGAATCTAAAATGAAAGCATACTAACTCGTACTGCCTAATTGAGTCAATTCAATCTGAATCCATGCAGCATCTATCCCATAATATCTCTGACATGGCTGGGAGCCACTCTGGACCCCAGCTTTTTCTCTAGGCTGCAGCATGACAGTCACCTGGGTGGATGGAGCAGAAGGCCACATACATGGATTCCACCCTCTCTTTGTCTGCGGACACATGCAGAAAAATCAGCACTTTCATGTACAAAGTTAGTGAATTAGTTTCACTAAAGCCCTGACACTCTTTAAGGTCATGAAGTCGGGGATGACTTCTCTGAGGTTGTAATTGCTAAGCCCAAGCTTGAAAGAAAAGAAGCCAATCATAGGAGGAGCCAGACAGGGGAAAGCCCTTCAGCATGAGCAAAGGACCTCAAGGAAAACACCAGAAAACAAGCCAATGTGGCTGGAGTGAAATGAGGGGAGGGTCCTGTGGTTTTCTTCCCTGCTTGTTTACATGTTAGAGGAATGAGAATATTCCCTGCATTGTTCATTTCTCTGCCGAAAATAGAAAATACTCATAATTTCATGGAAGTATGAGACCAGATTTGGAGGGGCGGAACAATGGCACAAGGTCACGGGCAATTCTAAAATAGAGTGGAGAGCCCAGCCCACCCCAAGGCCAAGGCTATCCTTCAAAAGCATGACGGGTCTGAACATAAACAAACTAAACATCAATCACTCAGGCCTATTTTGGGGCATGGCTCCCTCTTCCTAGGAGGACCCCCACCCCATCATTCAGCATAGCCTAAGACACCAGAAGAGAAATATCCTTAGGGTTGCATGAGAAATTACCCCCTAGATCTCTGCTCATATTAGTGTGGAATCTTCTGACCTTAGGACCAGAAAAGGCCATAGGCAAACTTCTAGGGGTCACTTATCATTAGGAACAACCACAATAAAATCATTTCAGAGAAATGAGTTGTCTTAACCACCAGAGAAGAGAGCAGGGAAATACGAACAGACTTCCATCCACCCTTTTAGGCTCTTTGGCGGGTTATGAAGTAAATTAACGTAAGGCAAATAAACAAGAGGAAAAAGACAATTTTAAGTACATATCCCTGCTCAGGAGACCCAAAAAATATGAGACTCAAAGAAGGGTCAGATGATTGAAGCTCATACTGCTTCCTGAGCTATAGAAAAGAATAGGAGCTTGAGGCTCCTCCTGGTTTTTGGGGGGCAGGGGTAGGGGTGACAAGTTATGGGGAAGCTATGGGAGGGTAAGAGGAGGAGTTGTATAGTGATTAAGGTTGTCCTGTTATTGAGATAAAAAAAATCTCAGGTAATAACTGTTGTCTCAGAGCAGCCTTTGGAAGAATAAGTGACTGCCTAGGCATAGTGTCAACCTCTGGCCAAGCTTAGGCTTCTTTAGCATCTATTATCAGCTTTGGGAAATGTCCTCTTGCTCCTTCTCACGCTGCTGATCAGACTGGTAATCAGAGACGAGGCGGGGACTCACATTGGTCGGACATCTACTACTGTGCCAAGGACTTTACTTGTATTATTTCATTTATACTTTATATCACCTTTATTAATTTAATTTTATTTTATGGCTAAAGAAACTCAAGTTCATAGAGCTTTAGTAACTTGCTAAAGCATGCACAACTGATAAGAAGCAGAGTCAAAACTGGATCCAGATCTGTGTAACCCACCACGTCAAGCTCTTTCCAAAAATGTGCACAGGTTTTCTGCCAATTTAAAAACATGGTGTTGGAACTAATAACAAACTCAGTAAAGTCATAGGATACAAAATCAACATTTTTCACAGAAACAGAAGAACAATCTTAAAATTTGTATGGAACCACAAAAGACCCCAAATAGCCAAAGCAATCCTTAGTGAAAAGAACAAACCTGGAAGCATCATATTACATGTATTAAAAATATACTACAAAGCTACGTTAGCCAAAACAGCATGGTGATGGCATAAAAACAGATACATAAACCAATGGGATGGAATAGACAGCCCAGAAATAAATTCACGTACTCATGGCCAATTGATTTTTATGAAGATGGCAATAAGAACACACAGTTGGGCAAAAGACAGTCTCTTCAATAAATATTCCTGGGAAAACTGGATATTCACATGCAGAAGAGTGAAATTAGATCCTAATCTCACACCATTATACAGAAATCAATTCAAAGTGAATTAAAGACTTAAATGTAAAAGGTGAAACTGTAAAACTACTAGAAGAAAACATATGGGGAAAGCTCCATCACAAAGGTCTAGGCGAAGATTTTTTGGATATTATACCAGAAGCATAGGCAACAAAGGCAAAAATAGACAAATAGGATCAAATCAAACTAGAAAGCTTCCACACAACAAAGGAAACCATCAACAGAGTGAAGAAATAACCCATAGAATAAGAGAATATATTTGCAAACCATGCATCTGATAAGGCACTAATATCCAAAACATATAGGAACTCAGACAACTCAACAGTAAGAAGACAAATAACATGATATTAAAATAGACAAAGAGCCTAAATAGACATTTCTCAAAAACAGACGTGTAAATGGCCAACAGGTATATGAAAAAAATGCTCAGCATCACTAATGAACAGGAAAATGCACATTAAAACCACATTGAGGGCCAGGCACAGTGGCTCACGCCTGTAATCCCAGCACTTTGGGAGCCCAAGCCCTGTGGATCATGAGGTCAGGATATCAAGACCAGCCTGGCCAACACAGTGAAATTCCATTTCTACTAAAATACAAAAAAAAAAAAAAAAAAAAAAAAAAAATAGCGGGGTGTGGTGGTGTGCATCTGTAGTCTCAACTACTCAGGAGGCTGAGGCAAGGGAATAGCTTGAACCCGGGAGGCAGAGGTTACAGTGAGCTGAGATTACACCACTGCACTCCAGCCTGGCAACAGAGGGAGACTCCATCTCAAAAATAAAAAAAAAAAAAAACAGACACCACAATGAGATGTCACCTCACATCTGTTAGAATGGCCGTTATCAAATAGATGGAAGGTGACAAATGTTGGAGAGAATGTGGAGAGAAAGGAACCCTGTACACTGTTGGTGAAAATGTAAATCAGTAGAGCCATTATGGAAAACCGCGTGGAAGTTCCTCAAAAAAGTAAAAATAGAATTACCATACTAACCAGCAATCCACCTACTTGGGTATTTATCCAAAGGAAAGGAAATCAGTATATCAAAGAGATGCCTGCACTCCCACATTCATTGCAGCACTATTTACAATAGCCCGGATATAGAATTAACTTAAGTGTCCATCAGTGGATGAATGGCCATAGAAAATGTGCTGTATATACACAATGGAATACTATTCAACCTTTAAACAGAAAGACATTTTGTCATTTGTGACAACATGGATAAACCTGGAGGTATCATGTTAAGTAACATAAGCCTGGCACAGAAAGACAAATGCCACATATCCCCACTTATACATGGAGTATAAAAAAGTCAAACTCATAAGAAGAGAGGACAAAAATGATAGTTACCAGAGGTTTGGGGTGGGGAAGTTGGGAGATGTTGATCTAAGGACACAAAATTTCAGGTAGGCAGGAGGAATAAGTTCAAGAGGTCTATTGCACCTCATTTGACTGCAAAAAATAAGAACACATTATGTATTATTACCTTGAATATTTCTGAAGAGAAGACATTAAGTGTTCTTACTGCAAAAAAAAAAAAAAGAACTGATAAGCATCTGAGGTAATGCTCATATCCAATGGCTTGAGTTAACCATTCCACAACGTGTACATCTATCAAAATGTCATGTTGTACTCCATAAATACATATATAATATTTACTTATCAATTGAAAAATAATATAGAATAAAAGAAAAACATGGTGGTAAGAGCACAAACTGTGGAGCCAGGCAGCGTGAGTTTGGGTCCCTACTCTGTCATCTGTTAGCTGAATAGACTTGGGCAAATAACTCAGCCTTCTGTGTCTCAGAGGTGTTATCTATGCGTATCGATATGGGGCTGTAAATAGGGCTTTCCTTAAATAGGGGGGGATAAAATGAATGAGCTAATATTGTAAAGCACTTAGACTACTGCCAAACACATAGTAGGTGATCAATAAATAAAGCTGTTTGTAATTTCTAGTAACTTATGAAAGAAAAACAGTAGTTACCATAGAAGGATTCCATGGTTTTATTTTCATAAGCATTTCTGCACTGGCTGTCTAGCATAGCTAACAAAAAAGTTTTTGGTTTCTACCTTAAAGTCACAATGTCTTTTTTTAATGTCACAAATATTATTAATCAAAATTTGCCTCACCACTTAATTTCCAATAATAGAATAGTTAAGAAAAGATGTAGCTACTTAATGCTATATTAAGCATTTTAAATGATAACATAAGGACTATGTAGCCAAATGGAACCATGCTTTCAACATAATATGTGAAAAAAGGAGAAGTGTAAAATTATGCAAATACTATGATGACATGTATATGAAAAAAATAGACTGGAAGGAAAAGACCAAAATTATAACAGTCTTTATATTAGTAACTTGAAGTTATTAATATTTCCCTTATTTTCCAACATTTATTGTTATGTGACGTGGCTACATCATAATAAAATAACGCACCATCCCAAGACATTGCTTACTACACATTAAAACAAACAAAACACCCATCTATAATCTGTTATAACAATTTCAGTTTCAAATGTATGCGAGAGGGTGAGCTTTGTATAAAATAAAAGGCTAAGCATGTTCAGGAATATCACAAAAGATGAACAAAAACCTTTAGAAAGAATAAGAATCTAAGTCCTTCCATTAAAAAAAATACATTTTCCTTAACAGCTAAAATTGGCGGTCTGTGTTAAGAAAACACTAGAGAAGCCAGGAGGAAACCTGAGGCTGCTTACAGTTCCACTGTGGAAGCGCTTCTGACAGATGGAGGCTTCCTTTCCCCCTCTATTTCAGGCCTGCAGGAACTCTGAGCAAATCAGGGCCAAGGTGCCAACGTGAACCTCAGCCTGCTCCCTTCCCATGGCTGGGTCCCATGATTCTACTTGACCCTTACACTGAACAGGGCCCCAGCAGATCCCAAGATACCTGCAGTCTCTCACTCCAGCTATTCTTGTCTCATCCTTGTCATGCCTTCTGCCGTCCCCATCCTTCCATCTCCTCCTCTGTCTTCCTGTCTTTGGACATCAGTAGGTCAGTTCATGGATGTCACTGGACATAGACAAAAATGGCCACCTACCATTGCTGGGCCAACCAGTTGCAGAGGGACTGAAGGCACTTTGGGGTGGCCGATCATTGTCCAGCATGGCAGCAGGGCAGCCGAGAGCTCAGACATCTGCTTGTCTGATTTGAATTCACAGCTTCACCATTTATGAGCAGACTGACTTTAGACATGCCAGTTCAACTCATGAAGCCTCCATTGCTCCATATGGAAAGCTGGGATGATCACGACAATATCTATTGCATCGTGTTCCTGTGAGGAATCAATGAACTACTATATGAAGTATTGGCATGGTCAGTGCTCGATGGAAACTTTTAACGGCAATTTCAGCTCAAGCTTCACCCCTGAGATATTATTCTCTGCAAGTCTTTTCTGAATCCTTTCATAGCCTTTGAGCCAGTTCCTTCCCTCCTACTCATCCTCCGCTTCCACTGAACAGTATGTGATTCTATAACAGCAGAAAAAAAGAGAGCCTGATAAACTTCTCTATTTTCATATGTAGAGAATGACACAGCCTTTATCAGGAGCCTGGTGAGAACCACCATTCCGTCCCATCTCAGCCTGAGTCTTTATTTTCATCCAAAGTGATTAGGCAACTGTACAAAGTCTTTGCTACAAGTGGTGGATCAGAAATACAAACCGTATTTGTCAATAACACCAAAGTCCACATATATTCCAAATATTTATGTTAATACATTTTTTTGTTTCCTTTTCTTTTTAAGAGGATTGATTGAAGCCTCACGGAATGAATGAGGCACCAGCAGAAGAGGAACAAAAGTCACATATGCTGCTCCTAAATCCTGGGACCTCTCAAATCACACCACCTAAGAGAACTTTGAGACATGGAGGGGCAGAGTGTTCTGTCTTCCTTTGTCCTGTGTGCAGCCCTGCACCTCCAGGGTACAAAGTGGAAGGCACACCCACTGTGGGAGGGCAGGAGCAGGCCAGAGAAAAAGCCCAGGCATCTCTTGGCCACCTTGACTAATGCAAATAAAATTTCTGTGGAAATCTAGTATAAATCTTTGTAAATTGGATCATACTGTCAATTGACATTTAATTTCAACAATGTGTTCCACGAAGAGAAAATAAATTGGCCCTGAGATCACAAAGGAATTCAGTAAACCACTTACAATTGTAAATTTAGCCAAAAAGTATTAGAAAATGTTTTAACACATTCAATTGAGTAAAATAATGATAAAAAATAGAGCAGAGCAGAAACCACCAGAAACTATAAATGAAAAGGAATAAGACCTCATTTCACTGGAACAGCTGCTGGGATTTAAGGGTGTAGATTTTTTCTTTTAATGAAAATTACTCTCAAAGTTCTATTCTTTGAACAACTCTTCTCTACCCGCAGTTCTCAGTGGATCTCTCTCATCCATCAGGCTCTAGAAACATCAGCTCCTCCGGTGTCAAACTCTTTTCCCTCCTGTGTGATCACAACTTATTTTTTTAAACAGTTATTTAACCTGCCACCCATTAGTAGATAAGTATAACTAAAGATGTGCATTTAGCCATGCTGATTTAAGTCAGTGTCGCTGAAATATTTTTGCCGAAGTCATCAGAAAAGCATCTCTAAGCAAACCCCCTGAACATTATTATCATTCTTGCAGCCTGTGTTCTATTAGAGAAAGTGCAATTTCCTCATTCCACTTGAAAATATAACCATTGTGCTTTTTGTTACAGAAACATTTTAAGTTACAAGTTATATTGCTTTAATTTCTCCCCCACCCTCCCACATTTTTGAGGAAAATTGATGCCATTTATCCTATGGACTGCTTCATATCCCAGAGGTCATGTAACTAAATTTGAGACGTACACACTACGGAAATGAAAACGCGAGTTCAGTGTCAGGAATGTCAAGCACAGAGGATCCTATCCTTCCAGCTATGTTCTAACAGTCCGTTGAGAAGTGGAGACTTATTTATTTATTTTGAGACAGAGTTTCGCTCTTGTTGCCCAGGCTACAGTGCAATAGCACGATCTCGGTTTACCGCAACCTCCACCTCCCCTGTTCGAGCAATTCTCCTGCCTCAGCCTCCTGAGTAGCTGGGACTACAGGCATGCGCCACGACCCCTGGCTAATTTTTTGTATTTTTAGTAGAGATGGGGTTTCTGCATGTTGGTCAGGCTGGTCTCGAATTCCTGACCTCAGGTGATCCACCTGCCTCAGCCTCCCAAAGTGCTGGGATTACAGATGTGAGCCACCATGCCTGGCCAGTGGAGACTTATTTTAAAGGGGGTAAATTTAAAGGGACATCCTTTAGATGTGCCACCTGCAACAGCATCAGGTATAAAGGTGCAGGTCCTGAAGCACTGTGGCTGTGCCCACAGCGACAACACAGGGGAGGAGCAGTGTCCCCCTTCCACGAGAAGATCGTGGGAATGTCACCAGGACAGAACTGCTGAGGAAGGTATCTCACTTCGTCTACGTTAGCCTCCTCGGGGCTCAAAGCAAAGAATGAGCAATATGCAAATGGGGACAAGGAATGATTAATCCTCAAAGCTCGACTGCCTTTTTCCGAAATTGTCTCATTTCTTGGATATTTGCCCATTAGACCTGTCTTTTTTTTTTTTTTTTTTTTTAAGGGTTTTCCATCTTCCCTCCTTCATCTCTCCCTTTTCTGTGGGAGCTCTTCCCATGCTAGCCAAACACACAGAAAACGCGCTGGAGAAGGAGAACGTTATGTCCTTCTAGAAGGATCCATGAATTTGTCTCTTTTTTAATCTCAAATACTGCAGCTAGATTTGCAAACCTTTTCAAGGTCATGGAGTTCTATTGGCAATATTTGATCAGCATGTGGAAACACCCACTAGGAGCAAATGGTATCAACCGAATGGAATTCCAGCGACGATGATATTTCAGCTCTGACGAATAAAGAGGTGGGGGACGGCAGAGCGGGGAAGAGTTCTTTGGGGTCAGTAATTACATGATAAGCCTGGGAAAAGGCTTACTCACATCTAAGAATCATTCAAGGGAGAGCTATAGTTTTGGCCAAGAGATATAAAGATTTGAAAAAAAAGATATTAACTTGAAATCCTTTACTTAAAATGAAATAAACTGTACTTGACATTTGGAAACTGCTGCTCCAGCAAAGATAAAGGCACTAAGGTTTCCAAATGGAAGGTTGAGATAGAATGTGGAGGCTTCCTGAGATTCTGTAGTATCATTTAGAAACTAGGAGCAAAAACTCAGATTCTTGGAAGATGTTCAGTAAAGGAAATATTTTCTTGGCACAATGTGCTTCATTTTCTTAGAGAAAATTAGAAAAAAGAACAGGCCGAGGAGGGCCAGTTTGCATAAATGAGGCAGAGGCTGTAATAAAAAATAAACAGTCCAAACTCATTTCTTTTGGGCCTCAACAAAGCAGGAGACAGCAAACAAATAAAAATGAAGAAAGGTCATTTGATCGGAAAATATTTGTTTATTTTAAATCAAAAGCTGTATGAATACTTTTTAGATATTAAAAAATTATTTCTTTTTAGATTCACAGGGCACATGTGCATTTCTATCACATGGGTGTATTGCATTGGTGGGGATTAGGCTTGTTACATATCTGTTACTCTAATAGTGAACATTGTATCCAAGAGGTAATTTATCAGCCTTCATCCTCCCACCCAACTTCCTCCCTTTGGAGTCCCAGTGTCTGTTATTTCCATCTTTATGTCCATGTGTACTTTCCAGTGAGAACATGTGGTATCTGGTTTTCTGTTTCTGAGTTAATGCACTTAGGCTAATGTCCTCCAGCTCCATCCATGTTTCTGCAGAGGACATGATTTCAGTTCTTTTTTATGGCTACAAAAGCTGTCTGAATTCTAATCAAAAGAATTATGAGAAGGCTTAAATGTAGAGTGACCAGCAGCAGCAGTAGCATGTACACAATACTGACCCTGGTAAGACACCCAAATCCTAATCTCCCCAAATCCTGAAATGGAGAATAGAAAGTGTTTAACTGGAGAGAGACAGAGCCCATATCTAAATCAGCCAAAGGGCTCTGAGAAACACAGCAGCCTCGAAATCCTCCATCTCTGATTTATGGAATGTTCTTCACCACAGGCTGCTCTGGATGGAGATGGTGGATGGGAATCATGTGTGTGACATGTCTGCTTGCCTGCATGTAAACACGAGTATCCCAGTGTTCCTAGACAGACACTCTGTGTTTCTGCAATCTCTAGCATTGTTTTGGTTTGGTTTGGTTTTAGCATGAAAATGTGTACTAAATTACGACTGGCTGATTCTCCTTCACATTTTCAGTTTACACATAATGGGGAACCTGTTGGTCAGGTTTGGGTCAGAACAGGCCTCTAGAACAAAATTGTAAACCTAACAATGGAAATTAATAACAGAAACTCTGCCAGAAATTCAACTCCAGTGTTTGGAACCACCAGTTCTGGTAACGCTTGCGGACAGTTTCAAGATATAGTCTTGTTTTTAAAATCTTTTTATTTGACTTGAGACAGAATTTTCATAGACTCCTTATGAAACTGAAAAGTGAAATGATATCACAGAGCAGAATTATAGATATCATAGGGTGTTGAGTTTTCTCAGACAAACTTCTCTCTTCAGCCTAAATTTGAATCCCAACATGCTTATTACTTTAATTTGGGAGTTTCCAAATTCCAGTGATTCTCTGAGCCACACTTAAACTACCACACCCTTCTGAGGAGATTGGAGAGCGATGTCTGACTCCACCATCAATCCAGTCTCTCCTTTCCCTGCTTAATAAACATGCTTTTGATGTTACTAAACACATAGCCATCAAGTAAAGCACCATGTAACAGGGTACCTGATGTCTATCTTTCCAGACAGATATATGAAACTTTAATTATCTAGAGTCTCAGTGACAAGAAAGTTCAAATAACTGAGTATTTTTCTGTTTACAGAGTAAAAAGCCAAGGGTGACAAAACACAAGAACTTGAGATGTCGTCAAGAGAACATTTCTAGTTTATGTTTCAGACTCCGCAAACATTCAGGTCATCTCCTAGGTCTTCTGTGTAGACATGGGTTTCAATTCTCACTCATCTGTATTTCCTAGTGTGGTGTTGAATAGTAAATGGAAGCACGTATATTGAGTTTTCACGGCTCTCAGACCCCAGCACCGTGTGTTTTCCCAAATGCTTTCTCAGCTGCCACTCTCAAACAACTTGGAGGCAGGTACCATCATCGCGGTATCAAACTCCAGATAGCTTCTCCCTGGGTCGTTGTTCTTTACCATGGGCACCTCTACCTCCCAAGTAATATGCACTTTGGGCGGCCAATAAAATGAGGATATGCACCACATCAAGGTTTCTCTTTCAGTCTTTCTTTGGACAAATGTAGTAAAGTCACTATCATCTCCACATATCTCTTGAGCTACATTGTCAGAAATCATATGAAAATAATATAAAATTATACATTGATGCATCCAACGTTAGAAAAGAAAAAGATATTCAATGTAAAGCAAATTCAATATTAGAATTTTATGTTAAAAAAATTAAAATCATACCCATTATGATCGTACCCTGAGCCCCCAGAAGAGAGACAAGCAGTCTTCAACCAGCCAAGAAACAATCAAAAAAGAAAAAAAGAAAAGAAAAAAGGAAAATAAATGTGTAATAAAGTAGAAGGCATTTACAGATCCCCTCTTGTCAAAACATTCAAGTACTCATTTCTGTGGGAATATATCAGCTAGTAACCCCTCCAATTCCTATAGATTCCCCTGTGAAGCATTTGAGGTCAAATACTTACATGACAATTTAGAAGTATGTTGCCCTGTCTAAGATTTTTCACCCTGACTCATTGATTTGAGAGCTGGGACTCTAGCAACAAGAAACAGAATGTCAGCAGATATTCCAATGGACCTCGGCACATTCCTTCCAGAAGCTTCCAGCTGCCAGCCGAGGAGCATGGCAGAGATAGCTGAGGACACGGGGGGTTTCCAGTGACATAGTTACCACGAGTGCAGCCGGACAAAAATAGATGGAGAGGTGGCAGGGCAAGTGATCTGAAATCTCCTCAGGACTGCTCTGTGACTAGGAGAATTTTTCATAGCATCTATTCTGAACTCCATCTGCCACTGTTTGACTGTAGAAACAGGCATTCCTCTACTCAGAACATGATGTCAACTGGCCATGATGAGCTGGGTCCTTTGCAGGTTCTGGGCTATATCCTGTGGCTCTCTGAGTTATCAGGATGCCCTGCTTTTATCACTTATGTGCCATTTTATTAAAGGTCATGCAGAAAAAACCTTTGCTTAAATTTTTTAAATATTTAATTATTAATGAGATCTGACCTTGAGAGCAGCTATTCCTCCCCGGAGTGTTGGGGAAAACAGGAGAAGTGTTTGCTGTCATTCTGCCAGGCTCTGGGTGTTCCTTCCCAACCAGCACACTGTGGGAGTTATATGCTGAGCCATGGGGGGTGCTGTTTACTTGAGCGGTGTTAGAATGTAAGATGGGGGTTGAGGGTCGCCGTGTGAGAACGTGCTTGTAGCTATGATAATTCAAGAGAGCCAAGTTTTTGAAACTACTTTGGTCTTACAGTCAAATTTGATTCCAAATGCTTGAAAAGTCTGTCCTGAATCAGGCCATGAGTTGATGGTAAATTGTCTTTTCTTTAATCTTTGGAAATAATTCCTGATAAACATGATATTAAGAACCATGCTCATATGTCAACTTTCCTCAAAATCCTTCCATGAATTTAGCAATTGTCTTTACACTAGAGCATGTGCGTGTGTGTATGTGTGTGTGTGTGTGAGACAGAGAGAGAGAGACAGAGAGACAGAGAAGCAAAGAGAGACAGAGACAAAGAGAAAATGAGATTTGGCAAGTGTCATGATTAATACCATTTTAGTAAGATGATCCCTACAACCAAAATCACTCTATGTAAAACCATGATGAGAACTTGACTCCTAGCTTTAACACCACTAAATTCCAACTTAAACTGCCTCCATTTTCTTTGCTATTGGGACACTTCTATTTTATTTTTTACTTTTTTAGAAATAGGGTCTCACTATGTTGCTCAGGCTGGACTCGAACTTCTGGGCTCCAGTGATCCCCCAACCTTAGCTTCCCGAGTAGCTGGGACTACAGGTATGAGCCACTGAGCCCAGCTGGGGCAATTCTATTGGTATTTCACATTGTTGAAGAAAGTCTCAATAGAGCTGACAAGACCCTGTTGAAACAGTGTTCTTTTCAGCAGGGAACACTGCTGATCGAAGTACTCATCCAGCATGACTACAATTCCGCCTTTCTTTTATACCACCTCAAATGTGTCCTACAGAAGTACTGGCGTCTTTATTTGAGAAATAGAAAAACAAACCAAACTAAGATGAATTGAGTACCTTCTATGCACCAGATATTTTATTTTCATCCTCTCTGTAATCCTCCCACAAAAGCTATGAGTTATTACTGCCAATTTACAGAATATGAAAATGAAAGAAGTTATAATGCTAGGTTTTTCTAATCCCATTTTCCAGCATATTGTGCTTTTAACGTAGTAAAATATGGTATGGGATGACAAAAAAACATTATTTTTGTGAATCATTCTAAATTCAGAATCACATAATTATATGAATGTATACCCCCCCAAAAAAGACTATATGCTGTGCAAGTTGAGATAGGACTGAGGCTGCATGAGCCCCCAGAAAATTGTCTGATATGATGTTACAAAGCTTCTGTTGCAAGCCTAAACCTCACTGTAGTTCAAAGACTTCCAAAGAATTGAATCATCAATGAGGCAATGTTGAAAATGCTGCAGCTGACAATATATTGGAAATTCCATCCCTAGTTGATGTAATTAAATAAATCAAAGATGAATCAGAGATGGACTGCAGTTTCCAACTCATGAAAATATCGCAGGCTCTGCTACCAAAAAAAAAAAAAAGTTGTTGCAAAATGTCTCCTCTATGTTAACAAGATAGAAGTGTTTGAAGTTGATGGTGTCGATAGAAGATATCTGGAATGCTGTTTGCTCACCATCCCAAGACTGGTATGAGGTCAGAAAGAGCTTTCTCAGCAGCTGAACACATTTGCTCAATATACCACTGATGACTCAACAGTGGTGCTGTGATTCACTTTCTTTCTTAAGATCATACATGAAAAGATTCAAGAATATATTTGCATTAAAATGCTTTCAAGATTAATTACATGCTTCTAATTTTAATGTTATTTAATTTCTTGAATAACACTTTACAATTTTAGCTGTACCTAATATGACTTTACATTAGAGTAATAACCTATGTCTAAGTACATATTTACGTTTTGGAGGGACATGTTTATTTATTTTTGAAATTTATAAATTATTGTTTTAAATGTATTTAAGTTTCAGTTAAAAATGAGCTTCACCTTGTCTTTAAAAAATACAAGCCACAATGCAATTTTAATTAGCATTTATTTCATGATGAGTGAGGCTGAGAATCTTCTGGTGTGTTTAAATGCTATTTGCATTTATTTCCTGCAAACTTTTGTTTATAACTTTTGCCTGTTTTTCTATTGTGCTGTTGGTTTTTTTCTTACTGATTTTCAGCTCTTTGAGATATATATTACACATTTTTACAATTTGTATCTTCCTTTTGCCATGTAGAAGTTTAAAAATATTATGCATGTTTGTCAGGGTAAGAAATGCTAACTGCTGTTGGCCAGGTGCAGTGGCTCATGCCTGTAATCCCAGCACTTTGGGAGGCCAAGGCAGGCGGATCACAAGGTCAGGAGTTCGAGACCAACCTGGCCAACATGGTGAAACCCTGTCTCTACTAAAAATACAAAAAAAAAAAAAAACTGGGCATGATGGCTCCCACCTGTAATCCCAGCTACTCAGGAGGCTGAGGCAAAAGAACTGCTTGAACCTGGGAGGCAGTGGTTGCAGTGAGCTGAGATCACACCACTGTACTCCAGCCTGGACAACAGAGCAAGACTTTGTCTCAGGAAAAAGAAAAAAAAATGCTAGCTGCTGTTAACATACAATCTGAATAGTTCACTTAGCTTAGTGCAATAAAATGTATTACTTACTCTCATTATAGTGGATACTGTTTGCCAGGAGGGGACAGGGGCACTGATAGGGACTCTGAACCTTGTAGTCATTTAAAAGCCATGCTCTTTCCATCTATGGCACTGCCATTATCATCGGAAACCTCCAAGTTTATTGTAAAAGGAGAAAGAGGAGAGGACTGTGATCATGCATGGGAGACTCTTATGGGCCAGTCCTAGAAGTGGTGTATGTCAATTCAGTCCATATTCCACTAGCCACAGCTAACGAAATCTCTTTGCCTAAATTGTCAGAGAGGTGGGAACCACAGTCTTCTTCACACCCAGGAGAGAAATGAAACCATTTGCAAACATGGTATCATTTTCACAGAACTGAGTATTTTCAAAATTTTTAATCTTTTTTTAATGGTTTCTGAATTTCATGTCATACTTAGAAAGGCCTTTTCTATTTCAAAGTTCTAAGAAATTCTTCCATGTCTCCTTTCAATGCTGATATATCTATCTCTGCTTTTAAGATTTTTTTTTTCTTTACCACTGATTTTCAGTCATTTGATTATGAAATGACTTGGGATGTATGTGTGTTACAGGTAGAGAGAGAAACAGAAAGAGAGAGAAAGGGCACTGTTTTTAATCTATTTGAGACAAATTGGATCTATGGGTTTAAACTTTTCAACAAATCTGGAAAATTTCTGGCCATTGTTTCCTCAAACTTTTTTCTGCTTCCTCTTCTTTTCTATTTTTGGAACACCAGGTATACATGGTTAGACTGTCAAATATTGTCTCCTAGGTCATTGAGGTTCTTCTCACTTTTTATTTCAGAATTTTCCCCACTCTATGTGTCACATTCTGGATAGATTCTATCACTATTCTTTCAAGTTCATTGATCTTTTCTTCTTCAGTGTCTAATCTGCTGTTAATGTTATCCAACTACTTTGTTGTTTCGGATATTGCAGTGTTCATCTCCAGAAGGTCCATTCTGTTCTACTTTATGTCTCTCATTTCTCTCTTTGATGTGAGCATATTTCTTTTAAATACTTGTACATAGTTGTAAAATCTATTTCAATGTCCTTGTATGGTAACTCGATCAATGCAATAATTTCTGGGTCTGTTTCTATTTTCTGATTTTTCTTCTGGTAGTGTGTTGCATTTTCCTGCTTCTTGGCATATCAAGTAACTCTAGAGGTTGCACATTTTTATTAAGTCTCCGAATTGTATTGTTTTCCTTTTAAGAGAGCTGAACTGTGTTGTGGCATGCAGTTAACTTCCATGCGTGGCACTTGATCCTTTAGGGACTGTTTTTTACGTTTTTGGTAGCAAGAGCGTGCTTTTTATTCCTTTACTCCAGGAATAGTGCAGCCTTTCTGCTACTGCCAACAAGTGACCCATCTGAGGCCTTTACTAAATGTCCTGAGTGATCACTGAGTACTCTCTATTCTGGTCTTTCTGATCTAGAATGTCTCTCTGCTGTGAGATCTTGGAAATGTTCAGCTCACCTAGTCATTTTTTGCGCTGCTTTATAGAGAGATACTCTTTGCAGGCATGGCCCAGTAGTCAGCAAAGACTCTGGAGCATAACTGCACAGATTTCTGAAATTTCACTTTGGTATCACTGTGTTCTTTCCTGTGTCTCTGCCCTTCAAACTCTGACTACTTCAACCTCTCCTAACCCTGATCTCTGTCTCCTCAACCCACTGAGGCCACTGGGCCCTGTTGGGAATTCCCCTACCTATGCCTTCATTTGGGAAATTGCTTACAGCCAGAAATATGGGACTATCATAGGGCTTCCTTTGTTTTCCCTTTTTTAGAGATCATAGTGCTGGGCTGCCTGCTGGTCAGTGTCTGAAACAATTATTTCACACCTTTTTGTCTAGTTTTTTTGTGGTGGGAAGTTAAGTTTTATCCTTTTTATTTTGTCACATCTGGCTGTGGAAGTTTAAGTTTGTAATGCTGAGATTGTGTTTTGTAATTAGAACTTCCAGACTTGGTCTGAAGGTTGAATCTTAAAAAAAAAAAAAAAAAAAAAAATGCATAAGCAAACCAAATAAATGTTATTTATCACATTAAAAAGTCATGCAAACTTTATTCACTATAGAATTAGAATGTGGTTCCATCCATAAGCCAGATAGAATGAAATGTAAATGTAATGCTATGCAACTTAAACTCTGCTGGTCAAGGGGGTGTCTTCCAACAATCTCATAGCAATTCCATTTTATTTTCTTTCCAATGTTATACATTTCTCCTGGTCATATTCAACTGTAACTAATTTTTACATAAGTATATCCTGTATTGTCCTCTTTCTTGGATTATTCCTTTATCTTGCTAGAATATTGTTGCGGGGTGGGAGGCAATTCTCCATGTGTTATCCAGGACTCTCTTTTCAAGGACATTTGTACAGCAAGATTAGTGTCTTCCTCTGCGGCAGAGAGCAAGTTTGATTCCTGACCAGGATACTGAAGACAGCTTCTTCCTCCATAGGAAAAGGTGGCTGGGTTTACTGGCAGCCTCCGTAAGATTGGGGGTTTCCTAAACTCAGGGTTCCTTGGCTGTGATGCAGACCCACTGTAAACACAGCACCGACCTGGGCAGCCCTGTGTCTCCCCTATGGAGGCACAAAGGTACCAGTGCAAACAGGAAGCTCACGCTGCCTGCTGTGCGGTGAATAATGAAGTTGTTTGTCTCTGACTGGGAGTCTCATTTCTTCTGCCAGCATCTCTGAAATTGGTAGACTAACTTAGCTTGCAAGTAGGGTAAACTCTCAGACCTTTCATTGTTCCTAACAAGTACTGTAGAGCAATATTTTCACCCATGTGCCCAAGATGATAATTTTCATGTGTCTGAATGTGTTTTGTTTTGCCTTCACATTTGATTGTTATTTTGACTGAATGAAGATATTCTAGAATCAAAATACGTTTTCCCTCAGAACTTTGAGTTTTTTTTAACGTATAATACCTAGGGTTTCTAGTTAGAAGTTTGATGCTAGTCTGTTATCATTCCTTTGTAAGAGACCTTGCTTTCTCTCTAGAATTCTCTGTCCAAGAAGCTTTTTGTTGTTTTCGTTAGCCTGTCTTAGTATTCGAAATTCCAGTCGGAAGATTCCTGTTCTGTTTTTTAATCTCCAAGAGTTTTCTTTCTGTTACTTCCTTATTTCTTCTCATCTTTTCCCTGTTCTTCCTTGCCGAAAATTCCTATTGGATATATTTTTAATCCCCTCATCTATCCTCTATGGCTTTTAAAGTTTTTTAAAAATTTTAATCTCTTTGTCTTTTGGGTATTACAATGGATGTTTCCTTAACTTCACCTTCTAGATTAATAATTTCATCTCTGTTTTTTTTTTTCCATTCTGAATAGTGTGATGAATTGTCCAGTTTTTAAATTCAGCCTATTGACTGATGTATGTATAAATGAATGTATACACGTATGTTTCAGGAAATCACATATTTTTATTTCTAAGCACACTTAATTCAAACTTCCACCTAGCCAGAATTCAATTACTTCTCACCAAGTTTATTTATCTATAATGTCCAGATCTAAGGCACATCACCCCTCAACTAGACTATGTTTTAATTTTTATCTATTTATTTTTTGATACAGAGTCTCGCTCTGTCGCTCAGGCTGGAGTGCAGTGGCACGATCTCAGCTCACTGCAGACTCTGCCTCCTAGGTTCAAGTGATTCTCCTGCCTCAGCCTCCTGAGTAGCTGGGATTACAGGTATGCACCACCACACCCGGCTAATTTTTGTGTTTTTAGTAGCAATGGGGTTTCGCCATGTTGGCCAGGATGATCTCGAACTCCTGAGCTTGTGATCCACCTGCCTCAGCCTCCCAAAGTGCTCAGATTACAGGCACAAGCCACCACACCTGGCCTTCAACTGGACTATGAAAATAACCTAACTCATCATATCCCTTGCCCCCCCGTCCGCAATATCTGTTCTCCACATAGAAGTTCAGAGTGATTTTTTTTTTAATGTAAGTAACGTCATTGCATTCTTCTGCTTAAAATACTCCAATGGCTTCCCATCTCATTCCGAATAAAATTTGAAGTCTTTGCCATGGCCTACTAAGTCCTGTTTGATAGGGACCCTCGTTAATTCTTTTATTACCTCTTCCACACATCACCTTCTCCCTCGCTCTATTTCAACCACACTCACCCCAGGACATTTGCACTGCTCCCTTACACCTGGAATACCCTTCCTCCAGATATGTGTGTGACTTGCTTCCCCAATTCATTCAGACCTCAGCAATGTCTTTTGTGGTCCTTCTATTTAAGATTCCAACCCCACCGATCACTCTCTTACTCCATTATCTGCTTTATTTTTCTCCCTAATATTTTATGTACTGATGATATACCACATCTTATTAATTAATTAGTGGATATCATGCCCTTGTTTAATTTTAAAGAGGGCAGAAATTTTTTTTCTGCTTTAGTTACTCCCTTATCCCTGATATCTAGAATGGTGCCTGGCACGTGGTAGACACTAATAGACATTTGTCAAATTGGTGAATACGTAAATAAGCAAATAACCTTTTCTCACGTTTCCTGTGATATCCTCTAGATCAGTCTCTCTGAAACAGTGTGACCGTTTTTAAGGTTCTATTCTGTTTATTGAGCAAATTCTATTTTCTCTGAAATTAGTAATGAGGATTTTTCAGCTTGGTCTTTCTATTACTTATTCTCCGTTTTCTCAAACATTTGCTTCTTCTTGGTAATGTTATTTCTTTAATTACAGAAACTTTAGCTACAGTTTCCTCTTCTTTTTGCATTAAATTTATCCATCCACTTCTATCTTCTAGATATTCCTTAATGTTTCTGGGCCACTAACAACACAGGTATGGTTGTACACTTTTCAAAATATCTTTTTGGTAATCTCCAGAGAGACCTGGGGCTCACTCTGCTTGCATGGGAAGCCTCTTGTGGTAAGGCTGAAATCTGATCAATTTTTTTCCTAAATGTCTCAGACTTGTCAACTTGGCTCTTTCATCAAGGATATCTTAAGGTAATAAAGGTTGTTGAGAGGTATTTGGGTAGGATCTGTTTCCTTTCATAAATATTGTTGTCTTCTTTCCTGAGCCTTCAGGATGAAACAGGACCAAAAAACCAAAACAACAAAGGACAACTTTTGTTAACTGCACATCTGTCTCGAGGCACATGTCTTTTTTAAACTCTGCCACATCAGCGTTCTGTTGTAGTCTTCTGCTTTTAAATATCATTGAAACTTAACTACTTGAGTGTGTTTTCTGCTTTTGTCTTATCTTTTCATCCTAAATATGAAAAAGACACCAAGTGACATTTGAAAAGAACCATGACCAGTTTATAGGAGGAAACTACGGCATCATTTTATGTTCTTTTATTTTCCATTTCCTCTTGTTTATCTTATTTTTTTATATTCTTTGAAGTTGGATTAACTGTGTCCTCCGAATTCCAGGATTTCTACCAGATGAGTTATTTAATTAACCCACAATCCTTTATAGAACATTGTCCATGAATAGATCATCCTTGAAATTAATCTGGCACATTGAAAGAGATTTCTGGTTTCAAGAATTTTTGGCCTAAAATTATTTTCAGCTGATAAATAATATTCTAAAATAGTTAAATCTGCAGTTGTGTGAGTCTTCATAATCTCCTAAAGTAGCTGGGGCAAATATGATCCATAAAGGAAGCCAAAGACTAGAGAAAAACCTAAAGTTTAATAAGCAGTATTTGGAATAACTTTGTACCCTTTTAAGTGACTCAAAGTCAAAGCTAAGTAAACTCACTCTGTGAATACATTTGGACAGTTATTTAGTACAAAACAGAATATATTGTAAAGAACATATTTTACTTCCAATACATATTTTTTCCTTGAATCTCTATAGGTCTAAATGAGTTTATGCATTTTGAATTAGAATGAACCACTTTGGATTAATATCAAATATATGAAGAAGCCAAAACTTCTTCATCTCTTTAAGTGATGGCATGGAACAGAATTCCACTAAAGAGATATCATGCTTTAAAAACCATTTCCATTTCTCTTTCTTTTATCTTTGTGAATTCTTAATTCTTTTCCTGCATGAACATATTAATCCCTAATGAGGACATTACCATTTTTCTCTTTTCTTACCCACAGGCTGTTAAAATCAACTGAGCTCTTAATGATTTAGTTAAGAGAAAACACCCTAATTGGAAACCATCCTCCCTCTGCAGCCAGTTTTAGAATTTTTAGCTTCACAGCTATAGCTTAAGAGAAACTTAGCAAAGAACCTCAAGATGCTAATTATGTGGTTATATAATTTACATAGATTTATATCACATTAACATATACATTTCAATTTTTTGAAAATTAATCTAGGGCAAACTGATGAGGGCAATTACTGGGGGTATTTTAGGATTTTCCCTTGTGATCCACTCAAGCACATCATTTATTTTTTAAAATGTTTATTAGCTTGTTCTAATGAAGAGTATCGCAAATAGACATAAATATTATTGGTTAGCATTCATGAGGCTGCATGGAATAATTCTCTAATGGTGAGAATTATAGTCCAGCAGTCCTACACTCCCTCTGGTCACAGAATCACAGAGCAGGGTAGACAGATCTTTGGAAAATGTAGAGGCCTGCCTGGTGCTTACCCTCTGTGAGGGTTTAGTTATTCTGGCAGAGGTAGTGGAGTACCTGGGTGTTCTTTCAAAGGCCCTGAGACATTCTTTTCTTTTTCCTTTTTTTTTTTTTTGACACAAAGTCTCATTTTGTCACCCAGGCTAGAGTGCAGTGGCACCACTTTGGCTCACTACGACCTCTGCCTCCCAGGATCAGGCAATTCTCCTGCCTCAGCCTCCCAGGTAGCTGGCACCGCAGGCACACGTTAGCACACCAGGCTCATTTTTTGCAAATTTTTGGTAGAGTTGGGCTTTCACCATGTTACCCAGGCTGGTGTTGAACTCCTGAGTTGAAGTGATCTGCCTGACTATGCCTCCCAAAGTGTTGGAATTACAGGTATGAGCCATGACTTCCAGCCCTGCTGGGCCATTCCAATGAGCAACCAGAGAAGAGTCTACATACAGTAGGGCACCAATGTAAAGCATATTACACATTTCAAAATCACTTCAACCACAAAATAGTGATTGAGTAATTATAAACACATTTCAGTGGAGACAATACTGTAAGCATTTTTTAAAATTAATGAACCCCTTTGAAAATCCTCTTACCCCTAGCATGAAGTCCAAATTGCCAATTCTTTCCTTTCTTCCAGTCATCCATTGATAGCATTGAAAATGATATGGCCTTCTCAGCTATTCTAAATGATATGGAAGAAATGTCCATAATTTTTGATATGTGTTTTGTGTCTGTTATGCCTTCATGCAAAATCTAAGTAAATTTTTATACATCCTCACATACACTGGATAGAAGTGATATTATTTCTACACATAATGGATAAGGGGTATAGGCCTTAATGTCTACTCAGTAAAACTGTGGACTATTAAGAGCTTCCAAACTCTGATTTTTTTTACTCTTTTCTCATTCAATTGACTTTTTCTTTCTCATTGGAATTGTCCGAGGTCTGTGGTAATGCCTAGTGTTGGTCATAATCACATAGTCAGTTTTTCTAATATTAATGTTTCTAATCAAATTCAAGGTTGCGCCTGGCTTAGTCCCAGAACAGCTGGGAATTCTGAGTGCCACTGGGGAACGTAACCAGTTGCCTGTAACTTTGAAAAGCCTATTTTGGCCACTTTTGCATGGTTATGTAAATACAGACATATCCAGATCTAAGAAAGAAAGACACACCAAGACTACACTTGAACTCATTAAATATTTATATTCAGGTCATCCTAGCATTGTTCCTTTATTGCCTTAACAGGCATGTGCTTTCCAAAGCCACTGGCAGGAATCAATCAATGATTGTAATGAACTGATATTAAAATTAAAGACATAAAGACAAAAATAAATCATGGAACACATGTAAGTGCCCCTCAACAAGGTTAAATATCTAACCCTTTCAGATAAATATGGAGAAACTGTATATTCTTCTGATAAGGAAAACCAAAATTATGGAATGAACATGCTATAGCAAATATGTTGTTTGCACGTTTTTAAAATGGCTTAGGCCAAAACAAGTTTCTGCCAGTCATTAAATTACTTTAGGGCAAGGTGGTTCATGCCTGTAATCCCAACACTTTGGAATGCCGAGGAAGGAGGATCGCTTGAGCTCAGGAGTTTGAGACCAGCCTGAGCAACATGGCAAAACCCCGTCTTTACAATAAAATACAAAAATTAGCCAGGCATGGTGCTCTTGCTTGTAGTCCCAGCTACTTGGGGGGCTGAGGCAGGAGAATTACCTGAGCCCAGGAGGTCAAGGCTGCAGTGAGCCGTGTTCCCACCACTGCACTCCAGCCTGGATGACCAAGCAATTACTTTTGGGAGATTTCATATGTTTTCCTAATGTTCCTATTTTTGCCCTAAAAATTATGTCTAAAAAATTTTCTCCACAAATGGTATCAGGGAGGAAACAGAGTGAAATAGTTCCAGCCTCCACTTGTAAGCCAGCCAGTTAGTCAACTGCACTTATTGAATGCCAGGTGGCTAATTATACCCAGAGTAGTTTATTTTGCCAGCATCGGACTGCTTTCCTACATGATCATTTTGGTACCAAATTTTGCATCTGCAAAGGACAAATTATGAATGTAAATTAGAAATTTATACGGTGTAAAATTAACCCTACATGTAGAAACTAATTTTTGTATTTGAATGTGCACCCATATCTTACCTTCATAGAAATACAATTATTGAATTAAGGTAAAATGCATACATAAGACCTATCAGCATGTCATCACTTCATGCATATGACACCAATATAGCAGTGACCTTTGGAAAGTACATCTGTAGTGATTTAATCAACTTTTCATTTTATGTAGGATTTCCTAAAGTACATTTCATGGAATTGTAAAATGTCCTATGTGAGAAACAAAAGGTAGGGGAGAAAAAGGGGGTTCTGATCATAAGGCTTTGGGAAATATTTTCTTTGAGTTTTAAAATATAGCGTTCTTTAATTCCATTCATGTGCAAATATTCCCTGTGAATCTGCAAGAGGACATTAGAATATGTAGCTTTTCCCAGATGCATTTGACCTTCTAGGACCTAGTCAAGTGTGGGGCCTAGGGAAAAACTGATTTAATGAGACAGCACCACACAGTTGAGATCATTTCCATTCCCATCTCCATGTTGCCGCAATTGTTGCTTTTAACCTATACCACAAGCTCATCTGCACTTCAATAGTGATGGAGATTTTACTCATCTCCTAAGAATATATGCAAAGAGAGACGCAGTGGTATAAAGCAGATAGCTCATTTCTTTAGAGTTTTTCTGGAATTGGTACAACCCCCACTTGGACACGAGGTTGAGGACCTGGGAGTAAGCAGTTCACATGAGGCTCTCATTAAACTTGAGGAGTCATCCTGGCCCCAGAGTTTAGCCCATTTGCATACCCTGCATCAAGTAGTCCCTTCTATGCTCAACATTTGACAGTCTTGTCATTAATGACTCTTCCTAGATACAGGTTAAAGAAACAGCTATGATCATGCACACAGTCCTTTGGGTGGTGTCTACTCAGAAATTAATTTTCAGGCAGCCCCTGGCTCAATTCCCATTACATCAGCTAAAGGGTTTGTCTCATTAACTACTCTCAAATATACACTGTAGTAGTTTGCAAGGGTTACCATAGTAAAATACCACAGACTGGGTAGCTTAAACAACATCAGTTTGTTGTCTCACAGTTTTGGAGGCTAGAAGTCCAAGATCAAAGTGTCAGCAGGGTAGATTTCTTTTGCGACCTCTCTGTGGCTTGTAGATGGCTGCCTTCTCCCTGTGACCTTAAGTCATCTTCCTGCTTTGTGCATTTCACTGGTGTCTCTTGTGTCTTAATATTTTTTTTCTGTAGGGGCATAAGTCAGCTTGGATTAGGACACAATCCAATGGCCTCATTTTAGCTTAATCGCCTGTTAAAAGACCCTATCACCAAATATAGTCACATTCTGGGGCACTGTGGTTTAGGACTTCAATATATGGGGACACAATATAAGGAACACAATTTGGTCCCTGACACACACTTAGCACCTTGGGGTACTACCTGCACTGCTCCCAGCTCCTGGGGAAAGTGGGGTTCTTCCCTGCAGTCCAGGTTCCCTGAGCTAATAGGGGTCATGTGGTTCCAGTGTGGACACCAAGGGACTTGTTATGACTGGCTATTTGGGGGCAAGTGGGTAACTTATTTTGAGGAGTATCTTGATGCTGCTTTTGAAAATCAACTTGATTGATGTATAACTTACAAGCAATAAATTACTCCCACCACTTCAATGAATTTTGACAAGTAATATACTCATATAATTACCACCACAATTAAGATTTAAACATTCTTATTACACTGTCATCAGTCTCCTCAACCCTTGGCCCACTGTCACAAATGATCTGCTCTCTCTTGCAATAATTCTGCCTTTTCCAGAATGCTCTGTAAGTGGAAGAATACAGTGTGTACTCTTGTGTCTAGTTTCTTTTGCCTAGTATATTTTAACATTTTTGAGATTCACCAGTGTCATTGCATATGGCAGAAGTTCAACCCTTTTTAGTGTTGAGTAATGTTCCTTTCTGTGACTATTATACAATTTGTTTATCCGTTCACCTGTTGATGCACATTCACCTGCTGACACACACCTGTTGCTTCTAGTTTAAGGCTGCTGTGGACACTGGTGTTCAAGACTTTGTGTGGACAATTGTTTTCAGTTCTTTGGAGCCAATGCCTAGAAGTAGAATTTGGGGGTAGTATGGTAAGAGTGAGTTTAATCTTTTAAAACCACCAGTCAGGTTTCCAAAATGGCTGTACAATTTTATCTCTCCACCAGCAATGACATGGGTTCCAATTGCTCCCCTGGACAACTATAAATAAACAATCTTTTACAATACCATAGTCAGTATTTTTCATCGTAGCCAGTTCAGTAGGTATGTAATGGTATCTCATTGAAGTTTCCATTTCCTAATGACTAAAGATACTTTACATTTTTTGTTGCTTCAAGTAACATTCTTCTTATTTCACATTAGTCAAAATTTACTTTTAAATGTTCAATGCTTAATAAGAAACTTCATGGCAAAAAAAAATCGCATGAGTTCAACTGTATTTTAGTTTTTACAAAGTCTCCCTTAAATTTACAGAACGATTGGGAAGTCCTGTTGCTGTCTTTTGGCAGATATATTGGCCCTGTCATGAGAAAGAATTTCTCTGCAGAGAACAGGGCCCCTCCCCAATCAGGAAGAGAGAAGTGTTTTGAGGAGAAACAGCATTTTATTTCACCAAACCCTAGCTATCTCGCGTGGGCCGATGTGAAAGATTAACAGGTGCCTAACCAATATTCAGTCCCCTTTTTGTGCTTTGTAAGAGAACCCAGCTTTTATTCAGGCCAGGGGGAAAGTATCCAGCTGAAAGACTGTATTTCCCAGACTTCCTTGTAGCAAGGTGTAGCCATTTAACTAAGTTCTGGCCAACAAGTATGATGGCACATCCCCTAACGTCCAACAAATGTTGGACGAGACATCCAGGAATGCTGTATAGAAAGTTGTTCTATTTGTCTTCCTCTCCCTCTCCTCTTCTCACTGCTTGGATGGCAGGTAGAATGGCTGGAGCTTTAGAAGGCTTATGATGCCCTTGAGGATAGAAGTGACAAGCTGAAGTTGCAGACAGACAAAATCTGGGTTGCTAGTGAACCTACAAGGCTCCCTTCCTGGCCCTGTCTGCCTAACTTAACTTCTGTGATGTGAGAACAGTTCCATGAGAAAATGATGCTCATGCAATTGTAATTTGAGGTTTTCTCTTTTATGCAGCCTGGACCAATTCTAATTGCTATTGCCAGTAGAGTAGAGGCATGAACACTACTGCCAGCTACCATGTCCCTAGAACCCCCCCAAAAATTCTAGCCGACAGTACAGGCATAGGGGCCAAAGCCGAACGGAGCAGCTGAAACCAGCAAGCAGCATTAGCCACTGATCTACTGGGTGATTTTGTTTTATTCTAGCACAGAACTCCCCTTCGGACCTGATGCTGTTCATGAACACTCTGGCCCCCTGAAAAATAAAATAACTACATCATTAGGTTGATTTCATAAAAATCAGCTCAGACAATCAGCATGGTCTAAAAAATAGAGAATTAAACTAACTATCAAGACATTGGGGTTTAGTACTCTTTCCCCATTTAAACAACTTTGAGCACATTGTTTATGTTTTCTAAGCATTAAATGAACAATTCCATTGCTAGCAGGAATTATACATGTTAATATTTAATTTGATCCCTCTTTTCTCTCCAGTGATAGCCCAATCTTGACATTAGATGGAAGTTGACTAGAAAGACTAGTAAGGTGAAGTCATAGGAAGAAAGTAAAACAAGCTAAAAGTATATTTTAATGTAATATTATATGCTATATATAATAGATTTAAATAATATATAATAATATATATTTACATTAACATAATACATGCATTTATTTCATCTAATACATATGAGAATTACAATATATAATATAA
>NW_016802964.1:256604-276452 GCF_001698545.2 Rhinopithecus bieti | reverse complement strand
AATACATTTTATAATTCTATAATATAAATACAAATGTATATTTAATATATTTCTTTTTATATACATATAATATATAATAATATATTCTATACTATTTTATATAATATTATATGCTAAGGTGATTTAGGCTGGTGTAAAGAAAACAAGCTTCTCTTGAAACTGATTCTGTTTCAGTAAGAACAGTAATAAAGAAATAGCTATAATGTCAAGATTTCTCTCTTCTACCCTCAATATTTTTGTGTCTTATAGAGGCACACAATAGTATCAGTGTTAGTCGCAAAAATGGGCACAATTCTACCCTTCCCCATATGCATGCCCAGGCTATCCTGCAGTTTTTCTATTGGCCCTGCTGACAGCCAGAAGCCCCCAGAGCCTGAGCTGCCCATCTGGCAGCTAACCTCAGACACATGAGTGAGCGTAGTCAAGACCCAAAGGGTCATGTGGATGAGCTGAAATTACTGACCTACAGAATCAAGAGCTAAGTAAATGGTTGTTTTGCTAAGTCACAAATTTCTGGGGCTGTTTGTTATTCAGCAAAAGCTAACTGATACTTATACCTGTGAATTTTTGAAACCAAATTTCCTCACGTGTAATTTTCCTTCCCCAAATTTGAAAAATAACAAGAAAGGGGCTTTTTAATGCAAAATTCTTCCCCAGCAAACCATCATGTCTAGGGCAACAAAACATTAGTAGAGATGAAGGGTCTTTTCTGTGTTCACCTTATGGCCAACAAGGCTACTAAATTTCTGTTTTATTGGACTGAAGCAAATGCCTGAAGATCACTGTATTTATCTTTTCTTCATAAATGAGGTTGTATTACTTTGTAATGCCCTGGTGGGTTTTGCTATGAACATCCCCCTCCAACATGAACTGCCTGTGCTTCCTGCACCTCTGCTGGCAGCCTGGGAGTCATTCTCCACCACCAGTATCCTGTGAAACCAACCAACTCCCAAGAGCCTGTTTTCATGGCCATGGGCTGCTGAGGCAGGCTCACCTCCAAATGTGGTAAAGTAGCAGACTGCTTTTATTTTCAAGCTCCAAAGTTTATTTTTGAAATACAAGTTTGTCTTCCCAGGAAATCCTGAAGGTTTTGTGAGCATGTGAAAGTATAGGTGCCTTAGGTCATTCTTGTACTGCTATAAAGAAGCACCTGAGACTGGGTAATTTACAAGAAAAGAAATCTAATTGGCTCACAGTTCTGTAGGCTGCACAGGAAGCATAGGAGCGTCTGCTTCTGGGGGGACCTCCAGAAACTTGTACTCATGGTGAAAGGGACAGGGGGAGCAAGCACTTCACATGGCGAAAGCAGCAGCAAGAGAGAGAGAGAGAGAGTCGGGGGAGGGGAAGTGCCACACTCTTTTAAATGGCCAGATCTCCTGTGAGCTCGGAAAGGGAGCTCATTTATCACTAAGGGAATGGCCCAAGCTGTTCATGAGGGATCTGCCCCAGTTATCCAAACACCTCCCTCCAGGCCCCACCTGCAACACTGGGGATTGCAATTCAAAATGAGATTCGGGTGGGACAAATATTCAAACTATATTAATAGGTTAATTAAAGAATTTGTTTTCTTATGCCCCACCTCATCACGCAGAGGATTTAGCGTGGCTGTGGAGGACTTGCACGTCGACACATTAGGAGCCCTCCATGGGATGCAAATTTAATGGTGCTGTGCAAACTCCTGTCTCTCAAGTATCTGTCTCATGCCTGTCACCACGCCTAGATTCACTCTATTCACCTGTTATTCCGTCTGATCTTAGAGGATTTTGGTGTTTCAGAGTTCCTCATCATCAGTAAATCTCCCTGCTGTCATCACTTAGCACATCCACGGGAATTAGCTGATTGCTAGCTAGAAGAAAGAGTGGGCTGTAGGCTAGGTGCTGAGAGAGGTGGGTGGTGCCATTTCAATTTCATGTACTTCACCGTGTTTGAGGGGTGCCCTCATTTTAAACTGTAGAATTTTTCTCTAGGAGGCCCTGAAGATTACTGGCGATTGTTTCCAAGTCTCTTTCACATTCAGCAGATGATAATACACTTTCCTTCCTTGAAAGGTATCAGTGTTCCCTCATTATTACTTTGGAAGCAGCTTTCTTTCATTGTTGAGCTGTGTTCCAAGCACAAAATGTCTTAGGAATCCTCGGAGGCCATCTCCTCTGATCCCCTTTCCACCCTGACCTCGTAAACTGGGAAGTGAGGATCAAAAAGCAGAAGAGACTTCCCTGGGCTCTGAACCTCCCCGACCAACTGCCTCACTCTTCTACTTAAATACACACACACACACCCCTACCTCTGAGAATCCTGGGATTTGGAGGAATGTAGTTTGGGATTTAGAAAGCAAGAAAAAGAGAAGGGAGAAAGAAGGAGGGAGGTAGAGGAAAGGACAGGAGAAAAGAACGAAGGCAAAAGACAGGCAACTTTCTCACCTTAAGTCTCATATCAAATTAATTTTTTCCTGAAGAGAAAATAGGGTGCAGTCTTTAAATGTCCGGGCTTGAAACCAGGCTACCAGCTTAAAATCCTACTTCTACTGCCCACAAGCCATGTGAACACACAACTCACTGAAACTCTCTGTTTCTGTCTCAACCTACATAAGACCAGGATGAGAATACAAGAGAGCCTATCTCATGCATGGTTGTGCAATTAAATGAATATATGCACATGTGTAATACAACAGTTCCCGGCACTCACAAAAAAATCTATGTACATAGTAGTCTATGTGATTCTTCCCAAATTTTTCAGGCAGACTAAATCTCTCCTCCCCAGTTCCCCAGTACAACCCCCTTTGTCTTCGCATGGAACTTACCGTACTGGGACTGTTTGCCTGCCTTTCTCCCTATGAGATTCCGAGTCCCTGGGAGGCCTTCTTTTTCATTTTAATCTTCGGAGGCTGACACAGTACTTAGCACATAGTAGGTCCTCCGAAAATACCATTTCAATGAATGAATGATTCAATGATTTCATAATACTTATAGAGTCCGTATTTCTTAACAGCTCGCCTGTCAGATCCATCAGAATATGACTGCAACATCACTTTTGAATGTCCTCTGCCACCTTCCCACCTCTGCATCCTACATTCTGTCATAAAAGTGCCATATGCTATTTGCTGCCATGATATGCTCATGCTGTTCCCACTCTGATATAAAATGTCCTTCCCCTCTTTCTCCGCCTAGTGAATTTCTTTACTTCCTCAGGCCTTCTTTGAATGTCATCACTTCCGTGAGTTCTTCCAGACTACTCCAAACCCCAAGCCAGAACATAGTGCCTTTTTTGATGTGCTCTCCTAGGTCTTTGTTCTCTAGCATACAGCTTGTGAAAATAAATTGTGCTCGGTCACATGCCTGTCTCTCTTTCTCCCTCTTTTAGTTTGTCAGCTTCTCCTGGAATAAGCATGTCAGGACTGCCAGATTTCAATAAATATTTGTTGAAGATTAATGTCTGGGACTTCACTGCTTTGGGTGATGTTTAGATTTCTGTCTGCCACATCTACTCAAGGCTCAGTAGGTTATTTCTGCTGGCCAGGCTAATCAAAGGCATTTGCTGATGCAAGCTAGGTGGTCTGTGCCTGGTAGAGTCACACAGATCATTAAGCCTTATCCTTAGTCTTCAGTGAGCTGTTTCATAAGCCAGTTTTTTCAGGGAGTTTCTTTTGTTGTTGTTCTTTTCTGTATTATCCCCTCAAACTGGAGCCAATGGGTCTGAAATACGCTTCCTGGAGACATGCTGCAAACCAACATGTTTACCATGTTTTGAATTTTCCTGATTTGGCCAACAAGTTATATTTTATATGTTAAAGTTTTCCCTCATTCTTCTCATAGAAGAGGCAGCTTTGACATTTGTTTAAAACTGTAGGTTCTTGTAGATAATTCATTTTTGTTTTCTGGAGGAATCTTTGTATTAGTCCATTCTCACACTGCTAATAAAGACATACCCGACACTGGTAATTTATAAAGGAAAGAGGTTTAATTGACTCACCGTTCAGCACGGCTAGGGAGGCCTCAGGAAACTTACAATCATGGCAGAAGGGGAAGCAAGCACATCCTTCTTCACATGGTGGCAGCAAGGAGAAGTGCAGAGTGAAGTAGGGGAAAGCCCCTTATAAAACCATCAGATCTCATGAGCACTCACTATCATGAGAATAGCATGGGGAAACTGCCCCACGATTCAATTATCTCCACCTGGTCCTTCCCATGACCCGTGGGGATTATGGGAACTAGAATTTAAAATGAGATTTGGGTGGGGACACAGCCAAACCATGTCACTCCCAATGCTGTTTTATACAAATAAATGGCTTCATAATCTCAGATTGATATTAATCTAAGAATTTTTGTCTTTGTGTGTATATGGGTGCTGATATTTACAGCCAGTTTTGGGAGTCAGGAAAGAGGAAAAAGAATGGATAAAGATTCCCTAATGAAGGGCCTGGAAACACCAAAGTTAACAGTTGAACTCCATTAGATGCCTGCTTTACTTAGTCATCACAGGGTAAAAGACCAGAACACCTGACGGATACCAACCACTTCTATTAACAAACCTCTGTCTCTCTCGGCTTTATGTGTCCCCCTCCTCCTTCGTAGCCTAAATTCTGCATCGAAGTGTTTTCAGAGATATTATCTTCTTCACTGGGTTTAGTCACATGAAACTAAGGAGAAACAGGTAATCCTCTTCCACATTCTTGGAGGTCTAATTATTCTCAGACATGTCTTAGATCTAATCAGCAAAACTATGTGCACTCACATGTTCACACACAGACACACACAGAAGAAACCGCTTCAAAAAGATGCTAAGGCAGACAGACACTTTTGTACCTGGTATTTGAATTTAAACCTTTCAAAACTATTTTTAAGTGTTGGAGCTATTAAGATAAATAACGTGGATTTAAACATGATTTTGTGTTGATAGAGATGTTAAATTGACTTGATAGTCTTAGTTTCAAGTATAAAAGTGAGAAACTTACCATGATTTAAAAGTAAAGTTCACAGCATGAAATAGATGGATGCAATATTTGTTTTCACAACAACTTCAATTATGCCTAATAGGAAAGGGATACAGTCCTGCCCAATGTAGTTCCCTGAGCTCCATAGTTACAGTTCATCTTCCAGAGTCATCATTAGCCTGAAAGATGACTCAGAAATGTGACCTGTTAAATGATTGTACAGTAACAAGAGGTTATATTTCTAGAGTGTTGGCTGTCTAGAGAGATAGCTATAATGCAGTTTCATTTGAATTTTACTTTAAGACAACTAGGTTGATATTATTATTCCCATATTACAGATGAGAAAGCAGGTTCAGATAACTTTTAAGTGATTTACCCAAGATTACAAACTGGTAAACACATTTGGAGTTTGAATTCAGATGTCTCTGATTTCAAAATTTATGTAGGCACAAATACGTTACCATACCATCTCCTCCAAATATAATTGCTCTTTTATTTGACACCTGCCTGCTAATTTCCAGCCCTTCTGAACAAAGCAAACCCAGTATATGAAGAGAGGGTGACTCAAAAGATATTCAGACCAGCCTGACCAAGATGGTGAAACCCTGTCTCTACTAAAAATATAAAAATTAACTGGGCATGGCAGCGGGCACCTCCTTGGGAGGCTAAGGCAGGAGAATTGCTTGAACCCGGGAGGCAGAGGTTGCAGTGAGCTGAGATCGCACCATTGCACTCCAACCTGGGCAACAGAGCAAGACTCCGTTTCAAAAAAAAAAAAGATATTCAGTTCCATATGGACTTAACGAGCTAAATGTACTTCATATTTGCCCTTTTCCTTAAGGAAATAAATCTAATAAGATGAACTTAAATGGGTAAATCCAAAACATATTTACTGCTAAGATGTGTACTAAAATCTTCTCATGCCTGGACTATTACCATAATCTCGTAACTGATTTCTCTGTCTCGGTCACTTCATCTGCAATCTATTTTGTATTCTGCCTCCAGATAAATATTCACAAAGCATGACATTCTTCTCTTCAAAGACCTCTTATTCCTCTGAATAACCAGAGTATGTTGTTTATACTATTCATGTGGTACTTACACTATCCTGTGATTTAGGAATATGTATATACTTTATATTTCTTTATGCAATGTAAGCACTTTAAGAGTTGAACCTTAAATATTTAGCCAAAGTAAGCACTTAATAAAGATTATCAAATTCAGAATTTTCCACTGGACAGCAGAAAATGCATTATTTTTGTTCTGTGACCGGCTCTTCAAATGGACTCCGCTCAGTCATGCTGTATATTCTCAGAACACGTTAAAAACCTGCCACCATCTCTTCTTGTTCATTCACTCAGATCTCTCTCCTCTTTTATTTCAACTTCCCTATTCCTTGGGCTCTTGTTCCCTGAACCCTTAGTTCTGCCCTCTAACCACTAAAACCTACCTCGTACATTGCTGGCTTGGATCCTATATTTCATCTCCAAATATTATTCTCCAACTCAGATTCTTGGCATCCTGTCTTGGACCCGATCGATATTTACTATTTGTATGTGTGCCAATAACAAATTGCTATTCCCTCTGTCAAAATGTAGCTCATGGGACTAACACCACCTGGGCCAATCCACCCTGACTCCCTGCCAGGAAACACAGATTAAACACATTGTCCAAAATACTTAAAACACTTAGAATTTATTATCCACTGAGTACTGGATGAGTTAACAGACAGGAAACTATTGGGCTCCTTAGACAACAAGTGTAGGTTGATTAGAATGCCTTAGAAAGCCTTCCCACATCCAGCTGAAAGGGGCTGCAAGAAAAACAGGACAGAAAGTGTAATAGAAAGATCCTTATTTTGCAGTCCAGACACAGATTCCATTTCTAGTACTGGCAGATACAGATAATGTCTACTGAGTTTACTTTAACGGCTGTGAAAAGAATCAAATGAGATGATAACTCTGAGAGTTATTTGTCAAAAGTAAATGTTGAATGGGTGTAAAATACTTGAAAAATACCTGAAAGACCTAGGCCCTCCTCTGTGACTGCTTCTTGTGTAGAAAATGAGGGCATTGGACCAGATTATCACAGATCACCTTCCAGTTCTGTGAGTCTAGGAGAACTTCCAGCCCTGTTCCTTCACACAGGGACCGTGTTTGGCTTCTTCCCTCTCCCTTTCTGAGGATTTGCAGCTCCAACCACTGGGGCACAAAGAGATGACCTGACCTTCTCGAGGTCACATGGCAACAAGCAAGGGATCAGTGATGCGTATCCCCTGCTCTGCTCATGCATCAGGCCATGCTTATGACTCTTCTCACATCTGCTCAGACCCACCTGCCCTCCCAGGATTCCACTAGGGTTTGCATGACCCCTGCAGCAGCTTGTGTTGTTCCCACAGTCCTAAAGCTCTGGAACCATCTCTGTCATTGTCTCATTTTCTGACAGCAGTAATCTTCCAGGAACTTGTGGGACATGAGAGCCAGGCTGAGGCATAATCTCTGATGCACCTGCTACAGTGAGACCCGCAGCAGGTCTGCCCTGCTTGGACCCCTGGAGGAGCTGGTCTCCAGCAGCTCCCAGAGTTGCTGAATTCCATAACCCAAAGGAATATTAAGTCTTCATGAGACAGGCTAGAGTTGGAGAAAAGCCTGCTCATAAAATGGGTGCTCTTCTTCTCCCCGGTGGACACAGTGGCTTCAAACAGCAGGTTGGCTGATTCCCATGAGACAGAGCAACCAGCTGTGTTTCCTGGAGAAGCTATGGCCAGTGGAGTAACATACAGACTGGAATTTGTTTTCCCTCCTTCCCTTCCTCACTCTCCTTTCCCCTTCACTCTTGTTCCCTGAGATTACACTTCCACATAGGACGCTGGCACAGAGCTTTGCTTTGTTTGGCTTTTGATTTTGGGAGAACCCAGCTAGTGCTGAGACTTCCCTAATGTCGAGATTTTTGCCACACTGCTCCTCGTTTCTGGCAGTGACATAGCAATGTTCCTGGGCGTTGTCTTGTAAAAGAAAAATCTTTATTACCAAACTGCATTTTCTCACTATTACACACATATTTAGCTGGTGGCAAAATATAAAATCACACCCACATATGTAACCAATAACCACTCAGTTTTTTAAAAACTATGCTAGTCTGTGTTAAAATGATAGCACCCAAATCAAATTGTAACCTATGCATGTGTTTGGCATGCTAATTGGGGAACATTTAATTGAAATAAAGCACACCACCGAAAGAACACATTAGGTAGTATCTAAAAGATCCTTGCTCCAGTATTTTACATGCTAGAACATGCAACATTTTAGCTATTCACATTTTATTCCTTACCATTTTGGAAGAAGTTGCTATGCTTTTAGACACAAAAGAGGGAAACTGAAGCTCAGTGGCTCATGCCTATAATTCCAGAACTTTGAAAAGCCCAGGCAGGCGGGTCACCTGAGTGCAGGAGTTCAAGACCAGCCTGGGCAACACAGCAAAACCCCATCTCTACAAAAAAATAAAAAAATAAAAAAAATAAAAAATAAATGAAAAAGAGAAAAAGGCAAGTCACAGATTAGAAATAAAAGCCGGGCATGGTGGCTCATGCCTGTAATCCCAGCACTTTGGGAGGCCGAGGCGGGCGGATCACAAGGTCAGGAGATCGAGACCATCCTGGCTAACTCAGTGAAACCCCATCTCTACTAAAAATACAAAAAATTAGCCGGGCGTGGTGGCGGGTGCCTGTAGTCCCAGCTACTCGGGAGGCTGAGGCAGGAGAAGGGCATAAACCCAGGAGGCGGAACTTGCAGTGAGCTGAGATAGCGCCACTGCACTCCAGCCTTGGCAACAGGGCGAGACTCCGTCAAAAAAAAAAAGAAGAAAGAAAGAAAGAAAGAAAGAAAGAAAGAAAGAAAGAAAGAAAGAAAGAAAGAAAGAAAGAAAGAAAGAAAGAAAGAAAAGAAAAGAGGGAGAGGAGAAGATGAGGCAATGGCAGCAGCATCCAGGGCTGTAGGAGTGTGGGAACAAGGGGAGCTGCTGCTGGGGCCACAGACAAATCTCAACATGCACCAAGGAGCTAATTTCCTGGTTCACATAATCGAGTAAACAGAATTACAGGGAGGCATGAAAAACCTGGATATGAAATGATTAAGTGGCAAACCCTCAGGTTGCCATGCCCAGTGACTATTTCCAGTAGTGGGATTCAGAAAGTGTTAGGACTGAGGAGAATCCAACCTGAAAGTGGAGAATGTATCCTTGAGTAATACACAGCTCCTGCTAATGCTTTTGCTGAGAGTAATTTGGTGGAAATAAATGCAATTAAGTTTGAGATTTGCAGGGATTTGTGTAATAGCTTGTGGAGTCTTAGATAGCTAAACTATATGAATGGCCGATGAAGTGACTGTACTTCAAGTCTAAACACTGAGAAATTGCAGTATGAGAGAGGCTGAGGATCCCCCAGAGTCAGTATAAAGGTATAAAGCATGTGCCTATCAGGAGGGAGTAGGAACTGGATGGGGCACAACGTCATGAACACACAGGAAAGTCTGGATATGACGGAGGCCCAATTTTCTTTGCTACACCTAACCAAGTGTTTCAGCAAGACATGAAATACCTGACTCATATAGTCACACATTTACAGTTTTGGGGTGGAAGTAAGTATATATTTGAACTGTATATGCTTTATTCTGTAAGGTTATTTTAGTAGTTTTCATCTTTCAATTAGCTCTTTAGTCCTTTGAATAGAATTCCTAGAAAACCCCTCCATAGCATACTCTGAACGATGGTCATCCGAAACAGAAGGATGACGGCCAATTACATTCAAGGTACTCTGAGCTGAGGTCCAGGGCAGGCCTGAGTGGAGGTCAAAGCCTGGAGTGGCTTTGGTGGACAGAGCAGGGCAGCAAAAAATAAGTAGGACACTTCCTATCCAAAGACACTGAGCAGCAGAGTGGTCAGAACCAGGCTGTTCATAGAAACTCATGGCTGGAGCTCATGAGAAAGAAGGAAGACGTATTCAGCACACAAAGGTAGATCAGATGACCAGAGGAATATAGACAGTGGACAGATGGCTCATGTGGGAAAACTGTCAGGAGGACCTAGGCAGAATTAGGCATAGGTAGAATTGAGAACCTTCTTAAAAAGCATGTCATTCAAAAGAGACCACACTGCCGAAAGCTGCGACTCGTTTAATGATCAGCATCATGGCAGTCTGCGAGAGTGAGATGTCCAGTTGAATGTTATCTGGTAAGGTGATTTTGTGACAACTCACATTTTCCCATCTTTCTTCATCTATCTTCATTCTTTAAAGAGCAATTGATGTGGAATCTGACCAGAGTGGCTTTTCAGAAAATAGCATCCCTTGCAGAATGGTGCTTACATAAGGCTGTTTAGTTTTAAGTGTGTCTCTAATTACATGTCTCTAATCAGGTGCGTGATTTATCTTGCAAAATAGCAAATCTGGCACTTGGAATCCAGGTATCCTTTAAACCTTACATCCTTAGGTTTGAGATGCTGCGGCAAACTTCTAGACTTTTATTAGAGGGTGCTGTCGATTGCAAAAGTGGGTTTCTAGAGTGAGTCTTCTCTGGATTGGCCAAACTCACCTCCCGAGCCAGAAGCTCATTCAGCAGCAGTTCCTGAACTGACTGCCTGTGGGACGTTGTCCTTGAGGTTTCCCACAGGTGGGGAGAACAACTGTCAGGGAAGAGGGGAAGGAAGGAGCTGTAATAAAATTCAGAGGTAGGAATTCAAGAGCTGAGTTATAGTTGGGAAAGGAAGCAAAGCCTGGCTGGCTGCCCTGGAACTCAGCCAACATTGGGGCAAGTTAGGAGTGAGGGTACAAGGCCTCGCTGGCACCCAGTCTGGGTGGAGCTAGACTGGAAGGGAGATCATGTGCCTGAGCTCATGCCCAGAGGTCACCTGGCTCATGGTGCCCTGGCCACACTCTTCCAGATGAGACAAATGCCAAGGTCCTTCTCTGCAGTGGGCTTGCCTACAACAGTGCAAGCAGATCTCACAGAGCAAAAGTCTGGATGAAAAAAAGAAAAAAAAGGTGGTGAGAGGCAGTGAAATTTGCAAACAGAAATGCTTTAAATGACCCACTTCATTGACCTGGAGGTTATTTATTTTTAAAACAAAAATTGGGAGCATTTTGACACACAAATTAGTATTGAGTATTTTCTATGCATTACTTTATAGCAGTTGTTAGTGAGATTTCTGCAGTACTTTCCATTGTGTAGAATGCAGGGCTACCCCTTTGTGGTCAGAAGACCACAGGGGTCTAGCAGGGCACATCTGCCTGAATTCCCTTCCCACTACATGGTCTCGGCTGGTATTACTGTCTGCTCTCCTTAGTTGAGCATGTCTAGGATTTAGATTGCTTCTTCCATCTTTCGCTCCCAATATTGAGGTTCTACAGATCTGGTCATTCACATTAATAAGCATCTCAGTCCTCTATACACCAGAGTCTCTTCCCAAACCATGAATTTCTGTGGCAGCAAGGATTAATAATAGGAGGGTAGAGTTAGATTTCTCAATCTGAACTTATTACAGCCTATTTTGGGTGAAATACCAAAACCATGTGGTGACAACAAGGTAGACTATGTGTTTGTTTTATCTGATTTTTATAGGCCTTCATAGGCCATCTCTCCCTCCCAATAGTGTTTACAGGTTTATTTTTAGAAGGGAACGTTTATTCTATAACAATATGCTTAATTCTTTGAAAGCAGACGAGAAATTTAAGAGCATAAAGCAAATGTTTTAATCAATTCTTTTCCTAAGACGTGAAAGAAAAAAAGGAAAACTGGGCCAGGCATGGTGGCTCACGCCTGTAATCCTAGCACTTTGGGAGGCCAAGGTGGGTGGATAACCTGAGGTCAGGAGTTCAAGACCAGCCTAGCCAACATGGTGAAACCCCAGCTCTACCAAAAATACAAAAATTAGCCTGGTGTGATGGCAGGTGCCTGTAATCCCAGCTACTCAAGAGGTTGAGGCAGGAGAATCACTTGCACTCAGGAGGTGGAGGTTGCAGCGAGCCAAGATCATACCACTGTACTCCAGCCTGGGTGACAGAGGGAAACTCTGTCTCAAAAACAAAAGGAAAACTGAAACACATAGCATCCCAGAATCATAGTCCTGGAAAGGAATGTAAACTTAGTGACCTGCCTGGATTGGAGCTTCACTAGTATATGAACAGATTACGTGCCATCAAGATGGAACCTATACTCGAACAGCATTTTGTAGAAGGTGATGTGCATACAGGCCGGTGACTTCCACATCTGTATCTCCAGAGCACCAGGTATGCATATTTAACTGCCCTGCATGGATCCTCTGCCAAGTGAGCAGACTCACCACAACCCTACATTTACACTCCGCACTCCCCCTTGAGAGCCAAATCAGGAATTCAGTCTCATTCACAATTGCTACAGAAAGAATAAGATACCTAGGAATACAACTAACCAGGGAGGTGAAAGATCTCTACAATGAAGACTAAAAAACACTGCTGAAAAATATCAGAGATGACGACACAAACAAATGGAAAAACATTCCATACTTATGGATAAGAAGAGTCAATATGGTTAAAATAACCAGACTGCCCAAAGCAATTCACAGACTCAACTCTGTTTCCATCAAGCTATCAATGATATTCTTCACAAAACTAGAAAAAACTATCTTACAATTTATATGGTACGAAAAAAGAGCTGAAACAGCCAAGGTAACCCTAAGCAAAAAGAACAACTAAGCTGGGGCTACAGTAACTAAAACACCGTGGTACTGGTACAAAAACAGATACATAAACCAAGGGAATAGAATACAGATCCCAGAAGTAAGACCACACATCTATAATCATCTGATCTTCAACAAAGCTGACAAAAACAAGCAATGGGGAAAGACTCTCTATTCAATAAATAGTGCTGGGATAACTGTATAGCCATATGCAGAAGATTGAAACCCAACCCCTTTCTTACACAAAAGTTATTTTATACAAAATCAACTCGAGATGGATTAAAGACCTAAATGCAAACCTAAAACTATAAAAACCTTGTAAGATAATCTAGGCAATAACCATTCTGGACATAGGAACGAGCAAAGGTTTCATGACAAAGACACCAAAAGCGATCTCAACAAAAGCAAATGGGATCTAATTAAACTGAAGAGCTTCTGCACACCAAAAGAAACTATCAACAGAGTAAACAGACAACCTACAGAATTGGAGAAAACATTTGCAAGCATCTAACAAAGGCCTAATATCCAGCATCTATAAAGAATTTAAACAAATTTACAAGAAAAAAAAAAACCTTCAAAAGTGGGCTAAGGACATGAACAGACACTTTTCAAAAGAAAACATACATGTAGCCAACAAGCACATGAAAAAAAGCTCAACATCATTGATCATTAGAGAAAAGCAAATTAACACCACAGTGAGTTACCCCCTCATCACAGTCAGAATAGCTATTATTAAAAAGTCAAAAAATAATAGATGGGGGTGAGGTTATGCAGAAAAGGGAACACTTACAGACTGTTGGTGGGAGTGTAAATTGGTTCAACCGTTGTGGAAAGCAGTACGGTGATTCCTCAAAGAGCTAAAAACAGAACTATAATTTGACCTGGCAATCTTATTACTGGATATATACCCAAGGGAATATAAATCATTCTACCGTAAAGACACATGCATGCGCATGTTCAGTGCAGCACTGTTTACAGTAGCAAAGACATGGAATCAACCTAAATGCCCATCACTGGTAGGCTGGATAAAGAAAACGTGGCACATATATACCATAGAATACTATGAGGCCAAAAAAAAATAATGAAATCATGTCCTTTGCAGGAACAGGGATGGAGCTGGAGGCCATTATCCTTAGTAAACTACTGCAGGAACAGAAAACCAAATACTGCATGTTCTGGGGAACGACAGACGCTGCACTCTATTGGAGGGTAGAGGTTGGGAGGAGGGAGGGGATCAGGAAAAATAATGAATGGGTACTAGGTTTAATACCTGAGTGATGAAATAATCTATACAACGAACCCCCATGACACAGGCTTACCTGTATGACAAACCTGCACATGTACCCCTAAACTTAAAATAAAAGTTAAGAAAAATGAAAGAAATAGAGTGCTGATATGTCATTTCCAATGAATCTGTGTATTTCTCCATAGACAGTGCCTAAGCAATGAAACATAGCCTGTGCTTCAATAACACTTCCAGTTATATAAATGAACTTCCATGGATTATTTAAAATTGCATTTTCTCTCATATTCTAAATAAACAGTTATTTAAGTCAAACTCTGCTTCAGATGCCATGAAAGAAAACAGTGGGTATGGTTTAATGTGTATTTTAGTGGACTTGTCTTGGGAACAGTCCTGGAATCACAAGAATTTCCCCTCCCCAGGTTACCTTCATTGAATTGCAATTATGTATATTCCTTGACAAAGTCTGGTGGTGTTTTCTAAATTTTTGTTTTTGACAAAATTGTATGTAAGAAGATTATTGTGTAATCCAATGATGCACAAAGGAAGTTCCAGATTCAAGCTTTCTTTTAGAATAAGAGGCCAGCGAATGCTCCATTGAGTAGAACTTGATCTTATAATTGAGCAAATCTTTGTTCTCAGTGCCAGATGCTCAGAGCCAAATTTGACTCAACCATAGCAGCCATTCTGAAGTCATTTGATCTTATGGAAACCCTCTTTCTTTGGTCTTGATTATTTATTTCTCTTTTATGAACCTTTTAATGCATGTCTTTAGTTTGTTCTTCCTCATTGTATTCAAAGAGGCAGAGCATATATTTTAAAATAAATTACTCAAAGGACTTTATTTGGGCCAGGTGCAGTGGCTCGTGCCTGTAATCCTAACACTTTGGGAGGCTGCGATGAGAGGACTGCTTGAGGCTAGGAGTTAAGACCAGCCTGGTCAACATAGTGAGACCCCCATCTCTACAAAAAATTTCAAAATTAGCCAGTAATCCCAGCTATACAGGAGACTGAGGCAGGAGGATGGCTTGAACCCAGGACTTTGAAGTCCTATGCAGAGAGCTATGATGGCATCACTGCACTCAAGCCTGGGTGACAGAGCAAGACCCTGACCCCACCCCACCACCCCCAAAAAAGCAAAAAAACAAATTAAAAAAAAAAACACAAAAAAACTTTCTTTGTATAAATTGAGGTCTATACTACTTCTTGTCATTGTGCCACTGGGATGGAATTAGATGATGGAATTGTCACCCTGTGGTGCATTCTGCCTTTCTTTTTTTTTTTTTTTTTTTTTTTTTTTTTTTTTTTTTTTTTTTTTTGGAGGCGGGAGTCTGGCCTCTGGCTCGCCCGGATGGGAGTGCCATGTGGCTGGGTCTCGCTCACTGGCATCTTGCCTCCCGGGTTTTACCCTTCTCCTGCCTCAGCCTCCCGAGTAGCCTGGCGACTCAGGTGCCCCCACCTTCGCGGGCTGTTTTTGTATTTTTAGTAGAGACGGGGTTTCCCCGTGTTAGCCAGGACGGTCTCGTATCTCCTGACTCGTGAATCCGCCCGGTCTCGGCCTCCCAAAGTTGCTGCGGATGACGGCTTGAGGCCCCGCCCGGCCTGCATTCTGCCTTTCTTAGGACCAAAACTCACCAGGCCACAGAGCTCACTCTCCTACCATTTTGAGTCTCATTTGTGAAACCAAAACCACATAGGAACCAACTTGCTCATTTTGGGCAAGTGTCCAGGAAATAACATCATTAACATTAAAACATTCTGTATTAAATTACTGCATTACAGACAACCCCATAATGAGTACAACAAAAAGTCCAAAGTAATGCTCTGGTTATTGTGCCACTTCTTCCCTTATTCCTAATGATCTCAACAAATTGCCAAAGCCTTAGAAACCCTTCTCTAGAGCTGCCTCCACACTAAGCATTACTCAAGAAAGTAACAACGCTTTGAAGTCTCTACAGAAAAGAGAACATTTGTGGTTGGAACAACTTATCACTAATTTAAGGCTAATGGAAGCCAGAATTGTAGCACTGCCATCACTTCAGCAGTGCTAAACTACTAAAACAAAAAGTTCTAACTTGGAATTGTGTATCTCAGTAGGGGGCCATGGATTTCAGACCCATTCTAAAGCTGAATTAGGTCTCACCATTATAGTCTCTCTGCTTCCTTCTTTAGGTGTGTGTTACCTAGGAACCCAGAGGCACATTAACAGTCCCCAAGCAGATGGGCTTCCCCTTTATGTGTTCCTCTCCACTTGGGCAGGAAAAGCACAGCTGCGTGGAGCAATTTTGTGTGGAAGATCGCCTAAATACATCCACAGCTTCTCATCCGCTCTTCAGCGGGGAGCTGGAACCTGGAAGCAGCAGGCTTCCTAGCCTATTAAGGACTAAATGCTCCTATTTGGATTGCTATGTCTTTGGTTCCATAGATGTGCTTCTTAGCAGTCCTCACTATCTTCAGGAACATGTCCCTTCATCCACTTCCTAGTGGACTTTCAGTAACCTTCTGTATTAATCAGGGGTAGGATAACTATTGTGACAAACATCCCCAAAGTCTCATCTTCTCGGTCAACTACAAGTGCTTATTTATCACTCAAGGCAAAGGTTAATGTGCATTAATGTGCAGTGGGGTCTAGCTCTGTCGCCATTCCCCAGACCGGAGTGCAGTGGCATGATCTCTGATCTCAGCTCACTGCAACCTCCGCCTCCCAGGTTCAAGCGATTCTCCTGCCTCAGCCTCCCAAGTAGCTGGGATTACAGGCGCCCACCACCATGCCTGGCTAATTGTTGTATTTTTAGTAGAGGGGGTTTCACCATGTTGCCTAGGCTGGTTTAGAACTCTTGACCTCAGGTGATCCACCCACCTCAGCCTCCCAAAATGCTGGGATTACAGGCATGAGCCACCACACCCAGCCTGCTTCTAGGTTCTTAGGGTCTTCCTCAGATGGTTGGAAGTTGGAAACCAAGACAGAGCATAGGAGATGTGTAAGAAAATTTCTGGGTCAGGCCTGTAAGCGATACCCTTCCTCTGCCCAAGTTCTTGGTCATGTGGACACAGCTCTGTAGGTGAGGCTGGATACGTAGTCTGGCTGAGTGCCCAGGGTTGGGGCTTGGGGACCACACAGCTATCTCCCCCTCACATTTTGTTAACCCCAAATCGTCATTTTCCATCTTGATTGTATTAGCAATGTACAGACTATAAGTTGACTATTTGAAAGGAATTTACCCGAGGAAGGAGCAAGCTGTTCAGTTTGGACCTTTGATTCTATTTTACGCATATTTGCACAGTCCCCACCTTCACCATCGATGTAACTACCCCTTGTTATTCACCAGGGTTTTGTTTGTATGTTTCCCTCCATTCACTTCACAACCATGGTCTTCATCAGGGGAACAGCTCAGATGCCTCTTCGGGATCAGGGAGGTGAAACAGCAGAATGCAGGGGTGAGAACGGACAAGAAAGCCACCCGCGAGACTGTGCTAAAGGCGGGGAGTGCACCTCCAGTGGAAAGGGGGCAGCCGCCAAATGCTGCAAAAGAATGTGCCCAGGGCTATGAGTGCTTCCTCTTTTCCGTGGAGGCAGAAATCTAGATTTTTAAGTAAAATGTACTCATTTGCAAATGTTGGCAACTAATTAAACTATTTTAACCCTCTGAGCAGACCTCTGGGGCCAGAGTCAGCTGGTAGGCAGCCACTCTACAACCTCTGTTTTACCTTTTCTGCCCTTGTGAGTAAAGGCAAGGATTCAGAAAAGCATCAGAGAGGTAAACTCCGGCCCTTTACGCAGAGGAAGGTGCAGAGTGCCTACATGTCAGACACTCTTGTTATTTCTTTCCGAGTGTTACAAACACCAGATATGGGTGGAAAAGTTGAAGTTTTTTTATTGGCAAAAGTGAAAGGGATGGTTGGGTCAACCTTTAATGCCATTCAATAGGAGACTGATGTGTGTATGTTTGTATGTATGTGCGTGTGTGTGTGTGCACTCACATATCAATATCAATAGAGGTTGTATATAATGACTTCATCAGGGCAACTCCAATTTAAAGTAGCATATCCTTTTTCAGAATGCCTGGGAGAAATACATAGTTTTATAGTGTTTTGTTTCCAACATCTTTTTTTTTTGTCGGGGTGGGGGACGGATTCTTGCTGTGTCGCCCAAACTGGAGTGCAGTGGTGCTATCTCGGCTCACTGCAAGTTCCGTATCCCAGGTTCACACCATTCTCCCGCCTCAGCCTCCTGAGTAGCTGGGACTACAGGCACACACCACCACGTCTGGCTAATTTTGTTTTTGTATTTTGAGTAGAGACAGGGTTTCACCATGTTAGCCAGGATGATCTCCATCTCTTGACCTCGTGATCCACCTGCCTTGGCCTCCCAAGATGCTGGATGACAGGTGTGAGCCACCGCACCTGGCCTTTTTTTGTTTGTTTGTTTGTTTGTTTGTTTGTTTGTTTGTTTGTTTTTGAGATGGAGTCTCTTGTCCCCCAGGCTGGATTGCAGTGGTGCAATCTCGGCTCACTACAACCTCCGCCTCCCGCCTTCACGCCTGGATAATTTTTGTAATTTCAGTAGAGACAAGGTTTCACTATGTTGGCCAGGCTGGTCTTGAGCTCCTGATCTCAAGTGATCTCCTCACCTCAGCCTCCCAAAATTCTGAGATTGCAGGCATGAGCCACCGTGCCCAGCCTCTAAAATCTTTTAAAAGGGGTGGTAGAGAATGAAATGGGAAGAGGTTGGAGAAAGAAAGGGACATAGCCAATAATATAATGAAAAATATTACCTTAGAAAACCACGTCGTAGACCACAAAAAGACTAAAAGGAAAAATGAAAACGGGAGAGGTGGACACAAGGATTTTCCAACAGTGATTTGGTGGGCCTGCAGTTGAGGGAGTTTTCACTTCTCTAAGCAACGAAGCCAAATCCTAACACTCTTCTTTAGGGATATAATAAGCCAAGAAGCCCTCACTGAGCAGGAGTTTCAAGTAGATCTCTTTAATGACCCCTTGCAACACTGAGATTCTGCGACCAACAGCATAGAAGTTGAGAAGAGAGAAAAAGTTAAGTTACTGCACAAAACAAGTCCCAAATTAAAAGGCCATAGCAAAATATGCAAATATATAGACCTTTAACAGAAAGCATGTGAATTAAGAGAAGGATAACAACAGATAGGAATTAATAGGAACTTGAGATTAAGAGCCTCCAAATGTTTGCAAGTCATAGAAGGAAAAAAAAGTGTGTGTGTGTCAAGGAGGAGTTGGGCGGCTTCTAGAAGCCCATGCTATAAATATCAAGACTTCGCTGGAGGTCCTACCTTTGTGCCCTTTCCAACATGCCTCTTCTTGCTCAAGAGCCGCATCTGTTATCCCTACATACTGTCCAGGGATCGGGTTTCCAACCAAAGACACGCAACACTTATTCAGGAACAGATGCAGTAATATTTCAATTAGTTTGCTTAAAGCTTTTGTGTTTTTATTCACTTGCTAGCACTTCTTTTAGTCAGTACTTATCGTAAATAGAAGTTTTGTACATTTCTTACATACCCTGGAGCGGTTTCATTCTATAAATTTCTTCTCCATAATATAGTTCCAATTTTAGGAAACTGTACCTTTCTAAGAGATTTGTCTGCTCAAACATAGGACAGTAAAGCTTTGCACTTTGTGACTAACATATTCTAGGGAATGTCTTTGGACACGGTTTTGCTTTTACAATTTCCAGAACTTTATCATTTTATCTAAACTTAATTTTAAGGTATATTTTGAAATTTAGCATAGGTCTGGCCCATGGCCCATTTATTTACATCAGTAAATAAAGTTGAAGTCATCAACTGTGGTTTAATTAAACTAATTAAGCTAAGTAATCAAATTTTATTTTCTATAATAAAAAGATAAGTGATTTAAACTCTACATATTGGTGAAGAGTTTGAAAATTGCTTGAGTTTTTATTAATGATACAGATCAAAAAAAAAAAAAAAAA
>NW_016802964.1:233744-255959 GCF_001698545.2 Rhinopithecus bieti | reverse complement strand
CAGCATAACCATATGAAAACAGGGGCAACTAAAGGAACAAAAGACAAAGAGAAACTGGCAAAAAAAAAAAAACCCCGTTGAAAACAGCTGAGACAACCGGAGTCCCCCATGCCGTCTCTCCCAGGCCGGTGCTCCTTATGCCCACCTCTGTGCCAGGTCCAGTTCCCCACGTGCACAGCGAAACACAGCACAGGTGTGAATGGTATAGGAATCTTACCCATCAATTGTAGAAGGAAATGACATGTTTTGTGAAATTCCTTTGGAGTAGTAAAAAATATAAAGCAGTGAAATTCCCACTTTATAGGAAATTCCTCTTACATAAAAATTGCCTCTAAGGACAAACACTAGTGAAGAAAACGCAGGAGTACTTGTCAAGAATGAGAAGACCTGAGATTTTATCATTTTTCCTTCACTGAAGAATTTGATTCAGGAATTCCTGACCTGCATCTGGTGTTGGTTTGTGGCTTGCGTTTAACCTTTGGGTGTGTTCAGTAAGGAATGTCTGCTAATCACGTTTAGCCCAATAAAATCTGGCAGCTTAAAAATGTTGACGCTATTTTGGAACTATGGACTTCAAAGGAGTAAAGATTTTGTATAAATTCAAGCTGTTGTGAAGGAGAAATGGTGTCACTGCTCAACAGGCCAGCAATCTAGGGCTACAGATGTCTCCCTCAGTCTGCTGCAGAGGAAGATATATGATGAAGAGATAAGGAAGACAGACGCAAATTGGTTTTAGAGAATGTCCGCCTGCTGTTTCATTCATTCACTCATCCATTCCTTTATCCCTTCATTCATGAGATGTTTGTTAATGTCCACTGTGTGCCAATCCTCTGCTTAGAGCTGTAGACACAATGCTGAAGAGTGAGGAGAAGAGAAAGCAAAAGAAAAGGAGGAAGAAAAGGAAGAGAATAATAAGAACAAAGAATAGGATAAGCCCAAAATGTCAGCAGACAAATAATTATTGAGTATTTATTGTATAGCAAGTACTATGCTGAGTACACTATCTACTCTCTGTAAGGTGCACTATCTCATGGAAACTTCTCAACACCTTGATGTAAGTACTGTTATTCATTCCCACTTTTTAGACAAGAAAAATGAGATTCACTTAGAATAAGTAATTACTCCTGGCAAACTGACTCATGGAGTAGCTGACCTTTTTCTAGAAACCAAGCATCTCTGATTGGCAACACCTTACTACAAGAAAGGACATGGTCTCTGCAAACAATGGCCAGGATTCAAATTCTGGATCTGCCACTTACTGGCTATGTAACCTTGGGAAAGATAACTTGCCTCTGCCCCAATTTTCTGTGGGGATGTTATAAAGATTAGGCACGTTATTGTATGTAAAATACTCAGAATTACACTTGGCTTATAGGATGTATTACTATGTGTTTTATATTATTCCAAAGCCCAGGCTCATAACTGTCACTTTCCTGTCCTCAGGGAGCTTAGAGTTTAACAGAGGATAGATCAAGACCAATGGACAGCATATTATAACACAGTGTGCTAGGGCTCAGACAGGGGAAGACCAGGGTGCTAAGGAAGCATGCCCTTGGAATCTGCATCCAGACTTGGGGATTCAGGGAATCTTCCTAGAAGAAGTAGCATCTAAGTGGGAAGACCTGGAGGACAAAGAAGAGGAGTGAGCTAGTTGGGATGTGTGCTCAGGGAAACTAATTGTTTCTGAGAAACACAAATTAGAAAAAAAAAATTAATTCAGAGAAATACTGCAAGTCTTCATTAATGTTTTTCTGACTATGGAAGCAGGAAATAGTGTACTTGACAAATCTGGTATAAATAATATTGACAAATATATGCTAATGGAATCTGGAATTAGCATTTCAAGCATCAAGAATTTTAAAAGGACTTTTGATCACTGTGAATTGATATTCAACACTGTTAGTTTGAACGGTTACGTTTCAGAATGTACACAGAAATGCCAACTTGCGCATTCTTTTCCTGTTACTTCTTGTCCTTTTTTCTTCTTCCGTTTCTGTTTTCTCTGCACCCCCACCCCGGCTTGCTTTCAGGGACAGAATTTGTACCAGGAATAAGTGCCTACTGTGAAACTCTTGGTCATCTCAGCGTGTCTGACAGCCTCAGTGATGCCCCACTGCGGAGAAAAGGCAGCGTAAGTAATGGAAAACAAGGAGAAAAGTATATTCAGAAAAAATAGCCCTGGTCAGGCGTGGTGGCTCATGCCTGTAATCCCAGCATTTTGGAGGCCGAGGTGGATGGATCACCTGAGGCCAGGAGTTCAAGACCAGCCTGACCAACATGGTGAAACCCCGTCTTTACTAAAAATACAAAAACTAACTTGGTGTGGTGGCACATGCCTGCAATCTCAGCTACTTGGGAGGCTGAAGAAGAATCGCTTAAACCCAGAAGGCGGAGGTTGCAGTGAGCCATAGTCATGCTATTGCACTCCAGCCTGGGCAATAGAGTTAGACTCTGTCTCAAAAAAAAAAAAAGAAAAGAAAAACATAGCTGTGTCCAGTTTTTCTCTAGCACGCTGTAATGCTTGTAAGACTTACTCACTCAGCACTATTGCCTGCTCTACATGCTACAAGTTGCTCTTTGCATTCATTATTTTATTACTTTCTGTAAAAATGTCTTAGTATTCAGAATGTAGTATTCTCATCCAAAAAATTAATAATATGATTTTGATCAAGGCTGTTATAATCTGCAACCTGATCCTGAATATAAAAACCAAGGCATGTGAAACCCACGTATCAGCTCTTACCAAGATAGGCTGTAGTACTTGATCACTTAATCCAGGGTTATGCAACCCACACAAAAGCAAAGTGAGAAAGATATTGCTTTTGTTAGCACTCACTAGGAATTCCCAGTTTATACAAGGAAGATGTTGCTATCCTCCTCCCCTGCAACAGCAGAAGGCAATTGCTAAGAAGGCAATCGCTAAATATTTCCATTATAAAATTTCAACCCCACAAAATGCACTTTTAAGTTAAATTTCACTTCTTTTTCTGTAAAAAAGGCACGTACTTAAAAAAAAAATTCCTCAAGGAAAGAGTATCTGTTGTGATTACTGCCTCATTTTTTTTTTTCGTAAGTTTTATTTGACCAGTTCCCATGTGCTCTTGCTTTGTCATTTGTGGCTGACACAGGGAGGTGAGGAGGGCACAACTTCACGTTCAAGGAGATGCCCCTGCTGGCTGTGAGCCCTTTTGAGTGTAATGATGGTAATAATAGCTTTTACCTCTACTTTCTGTGATTTCTAAACAAGAAAGTCTTGTTTGCAATGTCCAGACAGGATCCCTGTTTCATTTTCTCAACTTGCCTTTGCTGATTAGAAAACAAACGTATCCAGGCCAGGTGCGGTGGTTCACGCCTGTAATCCCAGCAGTTTGGGAAGCCAAGGTGGGCGGATCATGAGGTCAGGAGTTAGCCTGGCCAACATGGTGAAGTCCCGTCTCTACTAAAAATACAAAAATTAGGCGGGCGAGGTGGCAGGCACCTGTAATCCCAGCTACTTGGGAAGCTGAGGCAGGAGAATCATTTGAACCTGGGAAGCGGAGGTTGCAGTGAGCCAAGATCATGCCACTGCACTCCAGCCTGGGTGACAGAGCAAGACTCTGTCTCAGCGAAAAAAAAGAAAACAAACTCATCCAAATCCCCTTTCTCTTAGTGGAACCTGATAATACATGCACAAAATCACAGTATAATTTAGTGAGCTATATTTAAAAACTGGTTTTATCCTAGTTGACTGAATTTTTTCCATAAGAAAACCTAGAAATGTCTCATGATAGAAATATGAAAATGCTCCAGGCCACATAGATACTTGTTTTAGCCTTATTTTCACTTGTAAGTTACTGTGCACTGAAATTGTGTTATTGATATTTCTATCCTATTAATTCATAGGGATACCAGTAGTGAGGATAACAGGAGGATAACTGACAAGGGTAGATAATTGGATGATTCTTCCCTTTAGAACTGCAGTCCATGTACTTCATAAGTGGCAAGTCACAGCCAAAATCCACTGGAGCATTGAAAACCATAGGAGGCACAAGCCAAGAAACACAGTTGGAGGATACGTATTTGGGGAGCAAATCATCGGTATCCATGATTGTACTCTGTAGTCATCACTACCACCCTTAAAGAGAATGTTGATCCTAAATCAAACGGCCCCAGATTATAATGCCTGTTGCGTGGCTTTGCTATTCCCCTGACTGTCATGATGGCAAAAGTCACTACTTTGTACTATTTTCAGTTTGTCTTTTAAGACTCCTTTCTGAATTTGTGGTTCTTAATCTATTACAGACTTCTAAGAGAAGGGCTGATGTGCAGAGAGGATTTGTGACTTCTATTTTGGTTCTCAGGAGCCTGTTTTTACTTTGTTCCTGATTCTCAATGGTAATCTGGATAGTTGAGGTTTTCAGATAAATGAGGGGTTTGCTGTAGGAGGCTGCAAGGTTTGAAATGGAAATTTTGTGCCTGAGAGTAAGCAATTCTGAATGTGAAAATATGTTTCCAATTAAGATAATCTGGTTGTCCATATTCTGGGCATACCAAAGTTAAAATTAATTCTAGTTCTTCTTTGACATGGATTTGACCAAAATCAAATGTTCTTACTATAAAAACATATTCCATATATAGCTTTCTTTTCACTTGATGCCAAGTGGTTATTAACTTATTTCTATAATCTTTTACAGATCTCATGTTACAACAATATGGCCATGGAAATCTACAGCTCTTTATTTTCAACACATATGAACCTGATTTTAGCTAAAAACAAAGTACATACTTCAAGCAAATGAACAAAACGTTGAAGCATATGGACAAAAGAACACGGAAATTATCATGGTTATTCAATCAGTTTATGATTATGGCAAAACATTTCTAGTAGAAAACATTCATTGAACACATGCTTGGCTGTCTTTCAAAATAGCTTCATAGAACAATCAAGAGGACAAAAAGTCAAACGTGCTTTTTACACATTTTTAATACTCAGTTCTGCTAAGGCTACATCTATCAAATAATATGTACGGTTCTAGAAATATCAAGTAATAAGTTAACCTAATTTCATCGTTGTCATTTTGTCCTTTTATACTTAAACACAACATTCTTTTTGTTTTTTTTTTTCTTGTGCACTTTGAAATGGAGTCTCGGCTCTGCTCGCCGCAGGACCGGAGGTGCGCGGTGGGCCGCATCTCAGCTCACTGCCAAGCCCGCCTCCCGAGGTTCACGCCATTCTGCCTGCCTTGTCAAGCCTCCCGAGCTAGCTGGGACTAACAGGCGCCCCGCCACGGCTCGCCAGGCTACGGTTTTTCTTGTATTCTTTTCTAGTAGAGACGGGTTTCCACCATGTTAAGCCATGGATGGGGCTCCTCGATTCCTGACGTAGTGATCCGCCCGTTTTTCCTCGGCTCTCGGCCTCCCAAAGTGCTGGGATTACAGGCTTGAGCCACCGCGCCCGGCCACTTAACACAAATTTTAAAATACTTCTTAGAAATACCCAAGTCAAAATTTGCTGTAAAATATTTCTGGATAAATTGAAGTACATAAACTTATCTAGGACATTGTCCATCGTCCACACTGAAGGCAATTCTTCCACTAAATCCCTGTATCTACTTTACAGTCAGTTTGGTAATATTGAAACAAACTAAAGAACTGTATCAATTATCTAGATATTTCTTTTCTAAAATAAAGCAACTTCACTATTTTTTCCTGATTTTTAAGTATAATATGTGCTCGTGGAGAAAATTGAACCCATATAGGTACTCCTTTGCGGATTGCAATATTTGCGAAATCTATGTCACAAAAAAATCAGTTAATTTTTACCTTAAAGAAACTCAAAACAGGCTGGGCGTGGTGGCTCATGCCTGTAATCCCAGCAGGTGGCCAAGGTGGGCGGATCACTTGAGGTCAGGAGTTTGAGAGCAGCCAGGCCAACATGGTAAAACCCCATCTCTACTTAAAACACAAATAAATGCAGCCAGATGTGGAAGTGGGTACCGGTAATCCCAGCTAATCCAGAGGCTGAGGCAGGGGAATCACCTGAACCCGGGGAAGCAGAGGTTACAGTGAACAAAGATCACACCACTGCACACCAGCCTGGGTAACAAAGGAAGACTCCATCTCACACACACACGCACAAAAAGAAATTCAAAACAGTATGAAGAAAGTAAACATGACTCTTAATCCTACCACCCAGAGCTAGGCATCCTGATCTTGTTGGGGAGTATCTTTCTAAGTATCTCTCTACCCATATACATACGTATATAGAAGCACACAATTCGAACAAATAGAATTATATAAATTATTTCATGATCTGCTTTTAAATCACCATGTTATATAAATCTTTCTCTGCCTATGAATATAGATATACAACATCTATAAAAGAGTTACATAGTATTGGAATATATGGCTAGCCTACAGTTCATTTAATCATTTTTGTAATAATGGATTTTCATTCTTTGATTTTGAATTTTTTTCTATAGACTAGAGACTCACTATGTTACCCAGACTAGTGTTGAACTTCTGGCCTCAAGTGATCCTCCTGGCTCAGCCTCCTTCGTAGCTTGGATTACAGGTATGAGCCACCATGCCTGGCCTATGAATGGATTTGTTTAAGTTACTTCCAGGATTTATTGATTTTTAAAAAAATACTGTGGTGAACGTTCTTGTGCCTTTCAAATCTGACTTCTTATCTTCTGGGAAGCTATCAGGACATCTCTTTTATGGGCTAGAACCTTGGACATACCCAAGCAATGATTTTTCTTTTCTCACGGAAAGTAGAATTGACACATTGACCATTGTCTATGATCATAAGCAACCACTGCAAGAATCTATGTGGCCATTTCCAGAGGGAATTTTGAAACATTAGATGTTCTGTTTCTTGTTGTAAATATCAGGTTGGTATAAAAGTAATAATTGCGATTTTTCCAATTACTTTCAATGGCAAAGACCGCTATTGCTTTTGCACCAACCTAATGTATATACTCCAGACTATACATATATAATATATATATATAACAAGAAATAGATCAGATAATGTTTCATATATTTACAACAAGAAACAGAGCATCTAATGTTTCAAAATTCCCTCTGAAAAGTCCCCTTTTTGTCTACGTGGACTTGGTTTTTCTTTTGTGCATGGTATCATATTGATCTTGGAGAGAAGGAGAGATACATTTCATCTAACACAGTGTAACTGAATAGGACTGCTTTAAGTGTGCTTGTCCTTTAAGAAAGGCTAGTCTTATATTTTAAGAAATTATGTTTGAAGCAATAATGTTATTGTCACTTAGACCTTTTCCTCTCAGGAAGGAAGAATTTTTTTTTCTGGGTCTTCTTGTTAATAAAATAAATTAAATATTTGAATTGTTTGTTTTACTTGCTTTAAAATAAAGAGCTGACAAAAATATGAAGAAAACATTTCTAAAATCATTGAGTGGCTTTAAAGACTAGAATGAAGGCTTTATGCTAAAGGAGTCAGTAGACACAATTATGTGGATTTGTTTTAAAAAGCTCCAAAGAAGGGGAAAAAAAGAGAGAGATTACACTGAAATTGATGTAGAGAAGCCAAGAATCATTTAGAGCTTCCAGAAAACTGGGACAAAAATCAATAGGAAAAGGGGTCTTTGTTTATAATGGAATTTGCAATTCAGAAGTAAAATTCAGTAAGTAGCTAGAGCTCCCTGAAGAATTGCTGAGTGAGTGAGTGAGTGAGTGAGTGAGTGAGTGAGTGAGTGAGTGAGTGAGTGAGATTTGAAGAGGCACAAAGAGGGGAGGGAGGGAAGGAGGTTTTATTAATATCAGACAGTTTCAAGGAAAGAACAAGCCATGAATAATTCCCCAAACTACTAGACTTTATCTGGGGTGGGGGAAGATTTATGAATATTACATTAATTTTTTTCAAGTTTTTTTTCTCTTCATTCAAGTCAACTGAGTTTTGTCTAATGCCCAAGGGAGGTCCCTGGCCTTCAATTCAACATAGCTCTCTCTTATTTTGTTAGAGAGCCATACAGGAATGTATTCATATTGACCTCTGCTAATGGTAAGATTTAAGAGGAATCTCCAAAATTCATCCAGACCTTCCATTTCCAGAAATGGCCAACAAGGATTAAGATCGACCATCATACCTTCTGCTGAAAGAATGAATATCAGATGAATAGTTTTCTCCAGCAGGAAAAGCTGTGGTGTTACGATTGAGACAGGACATGAAGAGATTCTAAGGCAATCTTCTCTTTCCTGATCTGATGATTCCCAGGTAATAATTTTATCTCTTGGCCTGGGTGGTGGCTAGTTGTTTTTGTATTGTTGTGTATTTAAATTATATGTGACAGGCAGGGGTGCAGTGGCTCACGCCTGTAATCCTAGCACTTTAGGAGGCCAAGGAGGTGGATCACCTGACGTCCTCAGGTGATCACATCAGGAGTTCAAGACTAGTCTGGTCAACATGGTGAAACTGTCTCTACTAAAAAATACAAAAAAAAAAAAAAAAATTAGTTGGGCATGGTGGTGGGTGCTTGTAATCCCAGCTACTCAGGAGGCTGAGGCAGGAGAATCGCTTGAACCCGGGAGACGGAGGTTGCAGTGAGCTGAGATCATGCCACTATACTCCAGCCTGGGTGACAGGGCAAGAATCTGTTTATTTAAAAAAAGAAAAGCATATGTCTCAATAATTTTTTTAAATGCATTTAGTTCTCAAATTTAACCCTCAACCATCAGGCAGTTAGATTTTGCCCACTCAAGATAGATTTTCATTCCTCTATATTTTCATTCCACGAATAGAAATATTATCTTCCTTTAGGATCTAAAGAACACTTTCTCAAATCCCAATTCCTATTGGCTTCAATCATCTTTTATATAAAGTTGAAAGCTACAGAGCCTGAGTGGAAATATTGAAAAGATTTCCATGACGATTTTTGTTAGAACATTACAGTTCATGAGGTGGCCAATTAGAATCATTTATAAGAGAAATAGTTTCTAATGTTTCTACTACACAATGTTGTTTCAGCAAGGAATTCCTATTCCTCTCATATAACTGCTTTAAATCTTGCATTAGAAGTTGACTTTCTGAAATTTTCCTGCAAATGAAAAGGAATGACATGGTTTTAATAATTAAAATCAAAAGCTTGATTCCCTTTATTTAACTGAAAAATACTTGGACTAGAAACTCCTGTTTTGGTTTTGGTTTTGTTTTTTTTAGATAGTCTTGATCTTGTGGCCCAGATTGGAGTGCAGTGCCGCTTTCTCAGCTCACTGCAACTCTGCCTCCCAGGTCTAAGTGATTCTCCTGCCTCAGCCCTCTGAAGAGCTGGGATGACAGGCGCACACCACCATGCCCAGCTAATTTTTGTATTTTTAGTACAGACAGGGTTTCACTATGTCGGCCAGGCTGGTCTCAAACTCCTGTCCTCAGATGATCCACCCACCTCAGCCTCTCAAAGTGCTGGGATTACAGGTATGAGCCACTGTACCCAGCCAACTAGAAACTCTTAACCTCGTTCTAGAGAATCATTGTCATCATCAGAATAATTTCATCAACCATAGCTAACTTTCACTGGACACTTCTTATGTACAGACAGTGTGCTAAATATTTATAAACATTATCTCACGCCTGTAATCCCAGCACTTTGGGAGACAGAGGCGGGTGTATCACAAGGTCAGGAGTTCAAGACCAGCCTGGCCAACATGGTGAAACCCTGTTCCTACTAAAGATACAAAAAAAAATTAGCTGAGCGTGGTGGCATGCACCTGTAATCCCAGCTACTTGGGAGGCTGAGGCAAAAGAGTAGCTTGAACCCAGGAGGCGGAGGTTGCAGTGAGATGAGATGGCACCATTGCACTCCAGCCTGGGCGACAGGGTGAGACTCTGTCTCTAAAAAAAAGTAAATAAAAGAAATCTGAGGACCATAAAATTTAAGCGTCTTGCTACTAAATGGTAGAGCTGAGATAAGTCTATGTTTGTGACTCCAAAGTGCTAGCTCATAATCACTGTTCTGTGACCTACATAGGCTATAAGAACATTGATACCTAATCATTAAAGATTTTAAGATTTTGAGGGGTTTTCTCAAAAGATAAAATTTAAAGTACAATTTTTAAAAATTGCAATCTAATGGGCTATTTTCTCTTCTCTGTGGCTCTTGTATCCCTGCACTCTCTGTGTCCATATATTTTCTTGAAGTGTTAATTACTCCCATTGTTTCCATTTCCATAATTATGATAGCATCTGGTTAGACAGTTTTCCTAGAATAAAATTAGTCTTATGTCCTCAAGTAAAATTGGAAATAGCCACTTTGAAGAAATGAAACATTTCTGTTTTAAAAAGTGTGAAAATAGAGTAGATTAAAGTGGTCTGATAAATCTATTTTTCTAGTTGATATAGAGATATCATGTCAAATTTTATTTTCATGAGACCAGGTGACTTGGTTTCTCCATAGTCTTAAATTCAGTACTATATCAACCAGAATTTAGTAAAGTTAATAATTTATGTGGAGAATATATGGCAGTGATATTTGACCTATAAAAATTAACCAGTAGGTAGCAGGGCAAAGTTCCCACTGGTTAAACGGAAGTGTTAAGGTTATTTACAAAGTTGCTTTAGTCTATTGTTGACAGGATTCATTCAAACTGCTCAAAGTGGTGAATTAAACGGAGAAGGGGTTTACCACCTCTGTATCCTTTAGGCCTTTAAGTATGTGACTAACTCTGCTTTTTCTAAAAAAGGTGACACTGTTTGGTGACAGTGTGTACGTGTGATGGCATGGATGGGGACTGGGGACTGTTTCAGAGGTTTCCACGTAGCCTTGAACACTACAATAGCCTTGAACACCCCACAAACTCAGGAACCAGGGTGAGGCTCTTGCCATCTGTCAACTGTGTTCATTCCAATTAAACAATTTTAGACTGGGGAAATTACCACGGTTAGGTCTGTTTACCTAATCTACTATGAGCTGGATCTTGGCCAAGACTCCAAACTTCTCATACTCCTCTCTAACAGGACTGGGATGAGTTTTCCTATCTCAGTGTCAATGCAGACCCTGTGTCCAACAATCCCTGAAACTTTTGGCTTTCCCTTTTGCCATGTACAGTTACTTGAGTAAATAGCCATATGTCTCTTTGAGGAAGAACCAGGAGACTCATTGCTCTATTTGCTATTGAAAGACCCTTTCTCCTGGGGACCCAAGCTCTTATTCAGACAGTGGACTGTGGGTTGGAGACTGGCTCAGCTCGGGAAACTAGGCAAGGGATTGTAACTTTTTATTTGGATGACTGCCTTCAGTCTTTTGGTCATACATCCTTGATTCTTTTTTGGTTGTATAGATGGAGACAACCCTTGTTTTACCACCTATCATACTTGAGGTGTACCATGCTCAGTTAACCGCTTGCATAGCCTACAAATCATGATCTTGCCATTTATAATGGCACCCACTATCTTCTGCATTGAAGCACTGCCACCTAGCCTCTTTTATTTCAAGCTTCTGTCAGGGAGCACAGTTCTGTGACCGCATCTTCCATCATTGCACTGCCCTGTAGAAGATGGTCGCCTCCGAGCTTCTCTGGGGTGCTCATTCCTTATCACTTTGGTGTTTGGGGTGACCTCCAGGTTTTCTCCTGGAGCAAAGCTGTCAGGTAAGTTTTCACCCTTACATAGCACATTCATTTCAGAAGCTCTTCCTCTCCAAGCTGTTTGATCTCTTCTTCCACATTCTGCCATGAGTATTTTGGCATATCTAATTCACTCAGTGTGGAGCACTTGCTTTCTCCAAGCTTTGAAGTGCTGCCCTAGCAGCATGAAGCAGAGTTTAGTACCATCTCCGGATAAACTCTTCCTTATCTGACTTTCATGTTCCAGCCCACTTCATTAATCACCCTCAGGACACAGAGCCATTCATATTCCGTTGGCTCCACATGGTCTGTGATAGCTACATCCTGTAGCTCTTTTTGGGTATAATGCTTTTTCTCTCTTAAGGAATACAACACATCCCCAGTGAGTATACTGTGATTAACTCTAGTTAGGTCCCTGGTGGCCAGGGAGGAAGATGGGGTTAGACACTGTGGGCAGTATGTGCTATCTTGCAGGGCAGAGATCTCTCATCATCTTCAGATAAAGGGTATAGCACAGGCCTATAGCAGAGAAGAGTGGCCACTTGTATTGGTTCAGAGGGCTCAGAGAATCTGGGAGTTCAAGATTATCAAATGCATCAACTCAGATATCCCTGTAACATGTCACACCCCTTTCCAACTGTGGCCTTGCCTGGGTGTAGCAGGTCTGACTGAGAAGTCAACCTCCTCTGTAGCTTGGATAATATTCTAATTAGGTCTTGGGCCTACTCAGATTTTCTTGTCTGCCTGCTGCAGATGATGAGAGTCTCTTTATATGCTACCAAGGAGGCCCAGTGGCTTTCACACTTAGCCTTGGTTAATGATTAATCACTGGGGTAGGCAAAATAATAACCCCTGAAGATGTCCACATTCAAATCCCTGAAACCTGTAGAAAAGAGATTTTACAGTTGTTGAGATGTTGAAGATTCTGAGACGGGAGATTAGTGTGAATTATCCAAGTAGGCCCAGTGTAATGCCAAGGGTCCTTACGGAAGCGGGGAGGAGGGCCAGGGTCAGAGAAGGAGCCTGGATGGTGGGAGCTGAGGTTGGAAAGGTGTGAATACTGTCTGGGAGCCAGGAACCAAGGAATGCCTGTGGCCTCTGGAAATGGGAAAAGGCAAAGAAATGGAGTGTACCCTAAAGCCTCCAGAAAGAATGCATCCCTGTCTACACCTTGATTTTAGCCCACTAAAACCCATTTTGACCTTCTAACCTTGAGAACTCTAAGGTAATAAATTTGGGTTGTTTTAAGCCACCAATTTCATAGCAATGCATTATACCAGCAATAGGAAGCTAATACTTTTCATCGTCTTTCTGCAAACTTAGCTGTGATGGCCCTCAACAACAGCCATCCAATTCCATAGTCCTTAGATAGTAGGACTTCCCAACCTCTCAAATCCCTAATATCTTTTATCTAATAATGCAATGCCTTCCGCCAGTATCCCATCCAAGCTCACCACCACTGAAAGTTTTAACAGTTAACACTGTTACTACTACCAGGGCTACTACCCCAGCATGGGGGCCCCATGGCCGCTGGCCAGCAGGTGCTCCAGCTCCCACTCCCATTTGGTGCCTGCTTCCTTAAACCACTTCTGGCAGCAACTGTTGCAGACCAGGCTCTTCAGGAATCATACCATGCAACAGAGATTTGTGTGCATGAAATATATTGGTGAGAGTCCCTGGGGATGGAGAGTGGTGGTGACTGAAGGAAGGGGGAATGAGCAGAGGGAGAAATTGAACCAAGATACAGCAAAAACAAAGGCCTCCATGGATCCCACGCAGAGCTCTCCAGCTGGAATGGCCCTTCCAAGAGTCAAAACAGCAGGAGTGCCAGGCTTTTCTCTCTTTCCACTAAAAATTTATCATATTTAAGCTGCCTAGAAAGGGGGCTGTTTTAGTTTATTCAGACTGCTATAACAAAAACATAAATTGGGTGGCTATAAACAGATAAATTGATTTCTCACAGTTCTGGAGACTGGGAAGTCCAAGATCAAGCCGCCTGCAGATCTGGCATCTGGTGAAGATCCATTCCTCATAGAGGCCACCTTCTAGCTATTGTCCTCACTTCCTGGAAGAGGAAAATGAGCTCCCTCGGACCTCTTTTATAACGGCATTAATTCCATTTATGAGGGCTCCACTCTCATGACCTACTCACCCCTCAAAGGCCCCACATACTAATACCATCATCTTGGGAGTTAATATTTCAGTATATGAATTTTGGGGACACAAACATTCAGACCATAGCAGGGACATAAACTTGGGTGAATGGCTCTCTTTAGCCCAAGAGTAATGTCCACAGAGGGACTCACCTAAGAGCTGTTAGCCACCAACACTCTCAGCAACTGGGGAGTGAGTGCTCAGTCCTGTCTTGAAGGTGGGCAGGAATCGGGGTGGAGGGGAATCATAGTATCCACTACATATGTATGTGTGTGTATAGATGTAGGGATGGATGTGGATATTAAGCATGTCCTCAGTGAGTGAACATAAATATAGACACATTTACAGTGACTTTTTCAAATAGAAATGTCACGAACCCCTCCTGTAAGCATAGTCTAGTTTTAAAGGTGTTACTGCTATCCTCCTATCATCTCCTAGAACCATCAGGCATGTTCATGTCTATATCCTAAGTGGGGTCGTCTTGCTGACACAGGAGCTGCCTTCCCACCCAATTACAGAATCTCAGTACTTCCCTATCCCATGTCTTCTCAGGAGTTTGCAAATGTGTGTAGTGCGTGTGGGGGTGTGAGTGTATGTGAGAGTGCGTGATGTGTGAGGGTATGTGTGGTGTGTGATATGTGACTGTATAAGTATGTGATGTATGTGGCGTGTGGATGTGAGTGTGGCGTGCGTGTGAGTATATGGAGGGAGTGGGAGGGGGGTGATCAGAATTGTCACCAGCTGATCTGATGTCCCTCCCTGCTCCCACCCTTTCTGGTGCCCTTGTCTTGTCACCCTTTGGCCCCTGTGTCTGGTGTGGCTCTGCTGATGCAACCTCTGCTGCCCACAGGTGGCTTCCTTGCCCCTGCCCCAAGCCTCCTGGTGTGTGAGGGTCACTGCCTGGTCTTCCTGGGGTGCCCATGCAGTGTCACTCTGCTCTTGACTTCTCATATCCACTGTTCCTGGCCCATGAACTCCCTGCTCCCCTCCCTGGGTGGTCAGGGGTTTTGCTTCTTTCTCTGGTTAGTACTGACACTCACTCCTTTCTCCCTCTTCCTCCTACAGGATAAGGCTTGTGCTCCTAGTAGTCTGGTTCTTTATTTTATATCAAATCCCTCTTCTACACAGCCATCAGCAGCTTCAGAGAAGAAGGCAGAAGCCCCGAGTCCATGAGTTTTCACACACACACACACACACACATTTAACCTGGATCCACTGGGCTCCTGCAATACTGATATCTTGTCCCTGAGTCTTCTCTTTCCTGCCAGCCTTCTGCCTTATCAGAGGCTTTTCAGGATGCCTCTTGCCTCTCCCTGAAGTTCTCTATTATCAACCCCACTAGTCCAGAAGACACATCTGTGGGTGTCTGATCCTGAATCCTGAACAGAGTTCAATTTTTTCCTGTAGCATTTTTAGGCCTCAAGAAGTTCAGGGCTTATCCCTGTAATTCTGTTTAAGTGTTGAGCATGCAGTGAAGGTTGAGGGTTCAGCTGCGCATTCCTTGGCTGCCCAGAGCCCAGAACCCCCTGGCAGGAAGTGCTGCCCAAGACCCCATCCCTGACTCTTCCAGGGTACATCCAGGAGACCTTGCTGCAGGTGCTGGAGTTGTGGCTCATGTGGAACTCATAACTGTGTGTCAGTATCCAAGCTGAAATTTGCTTTAAATCAAACTAATCTTTGGAAAATCACTTTTATTCAAATCTACTGTGAAGTAAGTAAAGTACCACTCATCAGTAAGTCCAACATTTGAACAGACTGTTGTTTCTTAGTTGAACAGCAAGTAAATTAGTTGGCTTCTGTCTAGCAGCTATGGTGTATTAAAACAATAACAATAATGATACAACTAACTGTCTTTAAACTCTAGAATGATACTCAGCATGGTGAGGATCTTGCTCAATAGAAAGCCTACAAGTTCAGACCTCTCATCTAACACTCACCCTGTGGCATATGCTCAGTAATAGTAGGCTGATTCCATTCTTTCCATTTCAGTTAAAATAACCCAAATAAGTGTATAGTATAGTGTGCTATATCTATGGAAAAGAGATCAGAAGAAAATACATTAGGTGTTTTTTTTTTATTGTTTGTTTGTTTGTTTGTTTGTTTGTTTGTTTGTTTTAATGGCCACTAGCCCTAGAGGGTGAGATTATGGGTGATTTTATTTTATTTTTTATTACTCTGTCCTAGTCCATTTCGTATTGCAGTAATAGAATACCTGAGGCTGGGTAATTTTAAAGAAAACAGATTTATTTGGCTTATTATTCTGCTGGCTGGCAGGTTCTAGATCGGGCATCTGGTGAGGGCCTCAGGCTGCTTCCACTAATGGCAGAAGGCCAAGGAGAGCTGAGTGTGCAGAGATCACACGGTAGAGGGGAAGCAAGAGAAAGAGAGGAGAGATAGCAGGTTCCTTTTAACAATTAGCTCTTGTGGGAACTCACAGAGTCAGAACTCACTTACTCCTGCAAAGGGCATTAATCTATTCATGAGGAATCTGCTCTCATGACCTAACCACTGCCCACTGGGCACCCCCTCAAACATTAGGATCAAATTTCAACATGAGATTCAATGTAGAGCACAAACATCCAAATGTTTTAAAACTTTTTCTTGACTATAAAAGCAACATATGACCATCGTAGAAAAATTAGAAAATGGAAATAAGTTTATGGAGAAGACAAAGATTATCCTAGCATCCCTATCACCTAGAGAAAGCAACTGTTAACGTTTTGTTATATTTCATTTCCATTTTTTCCAAGTAGCCAGATGTGAACATACAGGTGTTAGACCCGAGTTGACACTGGGCATTAAGTCATGCATTTTTATTTTGTATTTGTTTTTTCACTTAACATTGTATGGGAAGCTTTTTTGCTCATCTGTAACAAAACATCATTTTTAACAAAGGCTAAATATTACCACCCTATGGCAAGACATGAATATTATATCCAGTTTCTTGATATCAATAATGATGCAATGAATAAAGTTTTAAATATTCCATCACATATCAGATTCTTTCCCTGGGATAGATGACAACAGATAGGATATGGATTACTTTCATAACTAGAAAAGATATGTAAGTTACATTGACAAGTATCAAGCATGATGTGGACAGAAAGACCTGCAAAGTATTGGGCTAGCAGCAGCGGGTTTGGGGGAAATAAGCCATCTTTCTCATGCCAGACAGTACAGGCCAGGAACAAACCTGCCTGTGCTCTGTGAAGGAAACCAGCATCTCATACAGGTAGGTGGTCTAAGCCATCTTCCTTTTCCTAGGAGCAGGAAGACTGGGAAAATCTTTCTTGGTAGCATGGAAGAGAAATATATGCAAGAGTTATTTCTAGCATGGGGAGATTCTTGGGGCAATACTGCTTCTTCCCTTCTGCTGAAGAACGTACTCCACTCTCCTTAGAGGGATATGATGGCACAGCAGATAAAGCCTTCCTGAAAAGAGGTCATTTTATAGATATAGCCTCAAAACAAAGCAGCAGCAAGTAGGATGAGTGTGGCTGGGCTGTCCCAGTCACTGGGTGAGCCTAGAGGGAAGGACCCCTGAGCACCCACAGAGGGATTTCGCCGTCTCACGCTCACCACAGGATAAACTATGCATGAGAAGAAATATCTTTCAGACTACGGTCCATGCTGTGCTTTGCATCATTCATGCCAATTTGCTAAAATATGCAGAGAAAATGATTGGTTCAAGCTGAGAGAGAGCATTGCGGAGGGAAACAAGAGTCTACCTTCTCCCTAGAAGTAGCTTGATATTCACCTCATATTCATTTCATCCCCTGTATCTTAATGCGCTTCTCATTTGAGAAAACAGTTCAAGCCACATATAAACACAAACTGAGAAAGAAATAGTGATGTTTTCTTATTTGAGATTTTTTAAAATCGAAACAATTCTAAGAAATGATTTAGAATGATTTTGTGATAAACTTTAAACTTTTCTCTGAGGTAAGGTTGAAAGAATGAAAAGTATTTCACTAACAAAGAGGACGAAAAGAAGAGCATCTCGTCTTAGTTTTCAAAGCCCCTCTCGAAAGATAGCTCAAGCAGAGGCGTGAATATGCTAGTAAAGGTTGTAAAGCACGAATGCAGTTTCAGCCTATCACATTTCAATAAAATGACTATGGGACAATACGCTATCTCTGGGTGCTCTCCAGTTTAGTTCACAGGCATTCTCCTGAATAATGCTCTATTTTTATACACTACACGCTATCGCAGTGCAGGTACATAGAGTACTTAACTAGGCGCCGCCCCTATATACTATATTATATAATATATATATATATATATGGCTTTCTGTTTTAGGTGAAATTCTTTCCCTATAAAAACAGAGACAGTAAACCTTAGTAGGCTACATAATAAATTATAATAATGGACATGATAGCTCTTGTGAATAGTGGCTTTTCTCTGAAGACAGTGACAGACAACCAAGTCGTTGCAATCTGTCTCTGCACAGCTAAATTAAGAGACTCCATCATCGATCATGTTGAATTTGTTAAAAGGCTTTTTATGTCACTTTGGTACAGTACTGGCCTATTATAGTTACTGTCATGCTCCTCATTTTGTTAAGAAACCAGATGTTCTTAGAAGAAAGCAAAGTTGCATTTGATGTGAAAGAAATGAATTTGTCAGGCTGGTTGTAAGAAAGGAATCGTATTGGAAGATATAAAGGTTGGTAGAGGGTAAAACTTAAAATATCTCCAGGGGGAGGAAAATGAGTGTTAAATAAGAAACGGCAAAAAAAGAACAGTTATTCACATTACTATCCTATTAATATAAATTACCAACATTTGTATTTTTTAGAGGACAACTGTTCATTTATATTTGATTTTCAAAATAACACCATGAGTGAGGAATTTATCACCTATGTTCCTCAACTGACAAAACTAAAGAGAAGAAGGGTTAATTAACTTGTTTAAAGTCACCGGGCTTTAGGTCAGGCACAGTGGCTGACGCCTGTAATCCCAGCACTTTGGGAGGCTGAGGCAAGCTGATCACTTGAGGTCAGGAGTTCAAGACCAGCCTGGCCAACAAGGTGAAACCCTGTCTCTACTAAAAATACAAAAATTAGTCGGGCGTGGTGGTGCACACCTGTAATCCCAGCTACTCAGGAGGGTGAGGCAGGAGAATCACTTGAACCTGGGAGGCAGTGGTAACAGTGAGCTGAGATCACGCCACTACGCTCCAGCCTGAGTGACAGAAACTCTGTCTCAACAAAAATAAAATTAAAATTAAAGTAAAATAAAGTCACCAAGCTAGTCAGCGTCAGCATTGGAACCTGGCCATCTGCTTCTCAATCTGTAGCTCTGGTTGCACAAATGAGTCTCTACCTTCTTCTCATATTTGTGCTTATGCAAATCTGTAAACTGATACCCACAATAAGCTCAATTCTAAGAATATTTATTGACCTCTTAATAAACCTTAGAATTACGCTTTTGATTCTGCATCTCCTAAACTCATTTTCCCAAAATACTTTCATATCATTATTTCTATATTCTTAGCAAAAAGTATTAAACAAGTGGTCAAAATTCTATTATCTTCATTTATTGCCTGAAGAAGTGGAAGGGTTAAATGACATTCCTAAAATCAAATGAGCTAAAAGATGGCACAGAGCTGTGGAGAGTTCAGATTTCCTGACATCATCCTAGGTTCTTCACAATTTGTCACAGGTTTGTGGGTAAGGCTGAGAAGATCGTGTACCACCACCATTTTTTTCCTCACAGAGTCCAAATAACCTATTACAGTCTGTCACTTGGTCTTACGTTAAAGTCTGTGTTTTCATGAATCCACCATTAGTTTCTCATGTTCATCTGTTCGTGATCATGTCACTTCTACTTCCATTATAACAGCAGTCTGGCCCATCAAGGGGCTGAGATGAGCATAGTGTAATGCTTGTAGATGGGCTAAGTCTAGAACTTCTCTCCTGGTGACATTGTCCTGCCACTCCATGCTAACTACCTTTTAGCGTGTGTACTCAGTGCCAGGCACTATGCTAAATGCATTAATTATATGCATCTCTGCATTTAATTCTCATGATACTATCATTATAATCCTACTAAATAGGTTGAAATTAAATTGCCCAATTGTAAGTTGGGAAGTGAGAAGACCAGGATCCAAACCCAGGCAGTTTGACTCCCAAGTCCTGATACTTACTTAACCATCATGCCACTTGCCTTAAGTCTCTACCTTGGAGCCATGTCAATCTCCAAATAAGAATACTGCTTTCTGTTCTGGTGCACCTTTCTCAACTTTCTCACTCCCTCTCAATTCAGTTTTCTCCTTCTGCATCAATCTGATGATGTTTAACCTAAGAGGCAGAACCCAATGACAGTTCTCATTTTTTAAGAAACCTCATGGACTTGGTACAGTATTTCTCTTGTGTAAACCAGTATTTGATCTCAAGCTTTTCAAAGCTCGCCATCAGTCCCAGATGCTGTGTTGACTCTGCAAAGCAGTGTATGATAAATTCCCTGCTCTTTCAGTTTCTGTGCTTTAAGAACACAGTCATCTGTCTACATTTGACAATTTCTGTGTCATTGTCAATGGTGTCTGAAATGTTTGTAATATGATGAGGTAAAAGAGTCCCCCAGGTGTCAAAATATGTATTGTGACACAGCTTTCTAAATTCCTTACTGCATTCTCATACACAACTGCACAGAAAAAGTTGAACAGGACTGAACATAACACGTAGTCTGCCATCACACAATTCTTGGTGGGCATGGAGAACTGGTAAACTTTTGAGAGTCTCCAAACTTACTGAAAAGTTACCAAGTGCTTTTTATGAGATTCTGGAATGCACTTTAGAGATTCTCCTGCTATTCCCTTCCCATTTCCTGCGCATTAAAACTAGGTGCATTGTACTGTGCCTTGATATTAAACACAAGCATATGCTTTTGAATAGCTGACCCTGGAATTTGTAACTCACATTTGCTTTTTCGATGTGAAGGTTATTGTTTGATATGGTTAATGTTTTGTTTAATGTGAGATACTTAGCACTGATTAGCACTACAAGTGGCCATGGGTACATGAAAAGGTGAATTTCAACAAATGTAAATGTCACTCTGGGGAGTAATTGCACATATTTAAATATACAGGCCATCCCTGACTTAGCGGTGAGCTGACTTCACAATTTTTCAACTTTACAATGGTGCAAATGCAATACACATCCAGTACACTCCTCTACTTAGGATGCAGCAATGTCTGCACTTTTCAACTTACGATATTTTCCATTTGTGATGAGTTTATCTGGATGTAACTCCATCATAATTCGAGAGGCACTTGTATGTACACCTGTCAAATAGCCCTGTTTACACAAAAGACTTAACAATAGAAGGATCGGAACTATAATTTGTTAATTTCCTAATCATTCTGAACTTGGTATGGTTTGCTGAGAGTACCCTTCTTTGCCATCAAAAGTTATATTTAAAAAATCTTAACAGGCAATCTAGACTGGACATTTGAAAGCCAAGTTGCAAGAAAGGCTTCTTTTTTAATTAGATGGTACAGAGATGTATAGATAATATTAGAAAATGTCAAGGGTGGAGGTAGAAAGGCTGATATCAGAGTTGTCTGGAATTTGTGACACAGCACTTTTAGCTCTGAGAATTATTAAAGGTTTCCATTGCCTTCTCAACTCAAGTTTCCAGAACCTACCGGTCAGCTCTACCCTGACTAGCTCCTTTAAATTTAAAGGTCTTTCTTTGGCCTGTCATCAGATCCTCGTGGGCTGGATCCTCTGAGCTCAGGCCCCTTTCCCTGTAATGGAGGGAGATTTGCCAAGTGTTCTGGCTTGGGCTTGGGATCGAAATGATGTGTAAATCTTGAGGGGGGCCCTTTAATTCCCTACCATGTGCGGTGTGTAGGGGCTTTCGTTTCACATACCACTGTGACTGGAGTGTCCAGGAGCCATGAAAAGAGTGCTGTGCCATCCACGCTGAGAAAAGTTCCTAAGTGCAGACAGGAATCTTTCCTGCGGGGCCACAGACTGCTATGTCTGAGATGCTGACAACCAGTGGCCACCGGCTGCCCTCAAGCTATTTCCAGGGCTCGGGTGGCAGAAGCTGAACTCAGTGCAGTGTTGACACTCTGCTCCTCCCTACGTGGTTCTTGTCCAACTCCGCAGTGGCTCACGTGTCTCCCTCATCCCAATCCCAGCCGCACAGGTGGGAAGTCGGGCTCCCATCTCTTTCAAACTATTGTTTATACACGCTTGTATAAACATGCTCTGCTCCTTAGAGTATTTGCTTCTAATCTTAAAACACATTATCACTCCCTAAAAGCAGAAACAAAACAAAAATATACTTCCTGTTCTTATCAGCCCAATCTTTTTTTTTTTTTTATACTTTAAGTTCTAGGGTACATGTGCATAACGTGCAGGTTTGTTACATATGTATACTTGTGCCATGTTGGTGTGCTGCACCCATCAACTCGTCAGCACCCATCAATTCGTCATTTATATCAGGTATAACTCCCAATGCAATCCCTCCCCCC
>NW_016802964.1:212847-230021 GCF_001698545.2 Rhinopithecus bieti | reverse complement strand
GAAGATAGAATATTGCTGAACAGCGAGTGTACCTGTCTGATTCTTACTTTGGAAGCTTCCTCTCAGGGGTGTACTCCACCCTGTGAGGTGTGGTGTGTCAGACTGCCCCTAGTGGGGGATGTCTCCCAGTTAGGCTACTCAGGGGTCAGGGACCCACTTGAGCAGGCAGTCTGTCCATTCTCAGATCTCAGCCTCCGTGTTGGGAGATCCACTGCTCTCTTCAAAGCTGTCAGACAGAGTCGTTTGCATCTGCAGAGGTTTCTGCTGCTTTTTTGTTGTTGTTGTTTAGCTGTGCCCTGTCCCCAGAGGTGGAGTCTATAGAGACAGGCAGGTTTCCTTGAGCTGCTGTGAGCTCCACCCAGTTCAAGCTTCCCAGCGGCTTTGTGTACCTACTTAAGTCTCAGCAATGGCGGGTGCCCCACCCCCAGCCTTGCTGCTGCCTTGCGGTTAGATCGCAGACTGCTGTGCCAGCAGTGAGGGAGGCCCCGTGGCCGTGGGACCCTCCCGGCCAGGTGTGGGTATAATCTCCTGGTGTGCCCCTTTGCTTAAAGTGCAGTATTGGGGTGGGAATTACCCGATTTTCCAGGTGTTGTGTGTCTCAGTTCCCCTGGCTAGGAAAAGAGATTCCCTTCCCCTTGCGCTTCCCAGGTGAGGCAATGCCTCGCCCTGCTTCAGCTGTTGCTGGTCGGGCTGCAGCAGCTGACCAGCACTGATTGTCCAGCACTCCCTAGTGAGATGACCCCAGTACCTCAGTTGAAAATGCAGAAATCACCGGTCTTCTGTGTCGCTCGCACTGGGAGTTGGAGATTGGAGGTGTTCCTATTCGGCCATCTTGCTCCGCCCTGGCAGCCTGAGTTCTCTTATCAGCCCAATCTTATCAGCACTAGACAGAACCTGACTTCCGGAATCCACTCCCAGGCGAGGTTCCCCCGCCCCTGCCTGAGGATGCCCCGCCCTGGCTTCTGCGCAGCCGCACTTGCAGCCACCCCGGGCAGGCGGTGGAAGGTGGGGCCGGCTGCCTCTGGTGTGCACAGGCGGAGGCAGAGGCAGTCATTGACCGCCGCTTCCGCTCGGCTAGAACTCAAAGCCTCGTGCCTGGCTGTCAGTCCCCACCTCACCACGTTGACACAGACTGTATGGCTTTGTAGAACCTTTCCACATATTTTCCCGTCCAGTCACATGAGGAGAGGGAACAGTCTGAGAGAACCACAAAACTGCCAAACCAAGTGGGTCCGAATATTCCTTCAAGATTTCAAGAAAGCCGACCTTGAGGACGGCCACGGGGCCAACTGCAGTATGGACAAGTCATTCTTGCAGTTGCACAGATGACCATGGACAAAAACAGCCCTGCTCAGGTGATTCCTAAGCCCTGATACCCGAATGAGTATGATCAACCGATGCTGGGCCTGGATCCAGCTGTGGGAGTGTCCTGATGAGCCCTGGGCTGGCGGAGGTGAGCCCCAGGCTGGCGGTCACTCCCGGGCACCGAACTTGAAGCACAGGGCCTCCTTACCCCTGCCACCAGACATCCACTGCGCTTTCTCCCCCGTTTATACCATTCCTTCCAAGAGAGTTAACAGAGTCCCAGGTCCCTCTCTTAAAAACGACTGGGAATCATGTCCAGAGATGTAGGCTGGGCAGAAGCTGGAGACCCTGGGCTGAGGCTGAGGATCTGAAATGCAGACCAGGCATGAGTCAACTGAGGTTTTCAAGCAACATCAGTGTCAGTGCAGAGGTAGAGCTGTCTCCGCTTGGAGATAGGGGAGAAAATCCCTAAGTTTTAGTACAAAAGGTGCTTCCTATCCATACAGTGGAATAGCTAGATACTAGGGAAGGAGAATCGAATCTGCTGTTCATTGTCCCAGTTTTCAGAACCCTTGTGGTGACCATTTAGGACAGTGCACTGCAAACTTTGGTTTCCTGTCTTCTTTATATCCTTAAAAATGACTGAGGACCCCAAAGAACTTCTGTTCATAGGGGTTTTATATATCAGTATTTACTGTATTAGAAATTAAAATGGAGAAACCTGAAACTATCAATTTATTTTATGTTATGTTATGTTATGTTATGTTATGTTATGTTATGTTATGTTATGTTATTTTGAGATGGAGTTTTGCTCTTGTTGCCCAGGCTGGAATGCAATGGCGAGATCTCAGCTCACTGCAAACTCTGCCTCCCAGGTTCAAGCAATTCTCCTGCCTCAGCCTCCCAAGTACCTGGGATTACAGGCATCTGCCACCACGCCCAGCTAATTTTTTGTATTTTTAGTAGAGATGGGGTTTCACCATATTGCTCAGGCTGGTCTTGAACTCCTGACCTCAGGTGATCCACCTGCCTAGGCCTCCCAAAGTGCTGGGATTACAGGTGTGAGCCACTGCGCCCGGCCGTGTTTAAAACAGTAATGAACCCCTTACATGTGAACATTATTATGAAAAATAACTTGGTTTTCCAGAACAGAAGAGTAGCATTATATTACATATTTGCAAATTTCTTTAATGCATTCTCTTATCTCAACATTCAATCTGAAGTGATATCAGTCCCGTATAGACTCTGGAAAACTTCACCATCCACCCCAGAGTGAATGAGAATGAAAAAGATAAGACATCTTGGCATTATTATGTAAATAGTTTTGGCGTGGCAGACTGCCGGACAGGGTCCCAACTTTGAGAACCTCTGGATTCGGAAGTTCAGAGGAGTGAGCCGGCCACAAAAACATAGCAAGTCAAGGTGCGTGAATTTGGCTCCTGCCCTGTAGCACACACTGGAGGTGAGGGTTTTCTGATGAATCATTCTTTTGATAATATTTTTGTAGGAAAACTTGATGCAGTTTCATCAAGAATTATGTTTCCATGATATACATACTCCCTAAGTCTTCTCCTGGTGTAAGAATTTAGGATGAGAGGCTAGTATTCAGTCTTTGTCTTCATAATGTTCTGAGAAGGGAGGAGTCATTTATCCCACAAAAGTCACTGTTTCTTTATTCATTTCGGGGGGCATTATGAATTCAGTGAAGTGAAATTCTCCTGATTTCCCTCAACCTCCTTGACTGTTCTTTTTCAGTCTTCTCTACTGGCTTCACCTCTGCCTAAGTGTCCAGAGGAGAACAGGAAAGAGGAAATTCCATCCACGATAGTAGAATGGGCTAAGCAAAGTCTCAAAGTAGTACAAATAGCCGTCTTTCCTGCTGGGTAACGGTCTGCTTTCTGGGTTACAGTGAGGAAGATTGATGACTTCTCAGCGCAGGAGAACTTGCAGTGTCCTGAGCCCTCTTCTCTATGTTCTCTCCCTAGATGATTTCATCCAATTCCGTGGCTATCAGTGTTTTTATCCTCAAAACACGTTATCTACCACCATTGCTTCTAAATTGAGTTCTGGGCTGAAATTTTAACTATCTACATGATGTCTCTACTTTTATATCCTGGAAACAACTCAAATTTAACAAAGCCAAAACTGAACTCACTATCTTTCTCCTTAGTGTAGATACTCAAATGTGTTTCTTCTTCATTTTTCCTGTGTTAGAAATTTGCATCACAGTCTTCTAAGTTGCTCAGACTATAATTCTGGAAGTCATTCTTGAGATCAACTCATCTTGACCTCTTATACTCTAGTCTGTAATCTAGCTCTGTTTATTTTAATTTCAAATTATATCTCTACTACATTCGCTTTTTTCATGACCTCAGTCCAACTTTACCACCATCTTGTGCCTGGACTACCACCAGTATCCTTCCTAACTATTCTCCTCACATCCATGTACTCCATGTCCCCCCTCCAATCTGTCGCCAACAAATTTTTTTAAATCAGAGAAACAAATACATCACTCCCCTTTCTATAGTTTTCCCCTGGCCTATCAATGTTCTTAGGATAAAGATCAAACTTCTTACCATAGATCAAAGATACTAGCCCCTGTCTACTTCTCCAGCCTCTTCTTACGCCTCTCTCCCCATCACTCTCTGTGAAACCACCCATAGGAGATTTCATTCATCCAGTGACCAGTATTTATGTATTGAACATGCACATCGTGCCGGGCACTGAGGATGCATATAGTAAGTGGTGAACAAGGCCAAGCATCCTATTCTTATGGAAATTATATTCTAGAGTTGGGAATTAGGTGACAAGCAATGATATCCATAAATGTCTAAGATAATTTCATATGGTTAAAGTGCTATGAAGAAAATAAACAATGTGATAGAAAGCAGTGGTAGGCTATTTTAAATTGGGTGGTCAGAGAAGACCACGCTATGAAGCTGAGATCAGAGTGACAGAAAGGAGCCAGGTCAGCCATGTTAATATATGGGAACAGAGCATTCCGGGTATTGGTGACAACAAAGATAAAAACTCCGAGGCAGATCTTGATTCATGAAATAGACCAGTGGGGCTTGTCTTAGTATTAGTTTTCTATTGCTGCTATAATACATTACCACATAATTTATGGTTTAAAACAACACAGATTTACTGTCTTTCATTTCTGGGTCAGAAGTCTGAAATAGTCTCACTGGGCTAAAACCAAGGTGTTCCTTTCTGGAGACTTTAGGGGAGAATCTGTTTCCTTGCCCTTTCTGGCTTCCAGAGGCTGTCCCCACTCATTGGCTCATGGCCCTCTAGCTCTGTGTTCAAAGCAAGCAGCATGGGTTCATGCTCACACCACATCACTTTGGTGGCCTTGCTTCTATCATCGTGTCTTCTCTGACTCTGACTCTTCTGCCTCCCTATTCAATTTTCAGAACCCTTCTAATGACATTGGACTGCCCAGGTAGTCCAGGCTAATCCCCCCATTTTAAAGTCAGTGATTACTAACCTTGATTTCATCTGCAACCTCAATTCTTCTTAGCTATGTAAGATAACATATTCACAGTTTCCAGGAATTAGGATATGGAAATTTTGGTGGGGGAGGGGAAAAGAGGCATTTTCTGCCTACCACAGGTAGAAAAGTATGAAAGGAGATGATGTCAAAGAGGTGAGCTTGGACCAAGTTGTGAAAGGCTTGTAGGCAACATTAAGGAGTTTGAATTTTATTTCATCTAAAAGGAAAAGCCGTTGAAGGGTTTTAAGCAGGGCAGTTAAGTGTCCCAAATTGTATTTTAAAAGGAACGTTCTGTTTTCCATATGGAATTGGATTTAAGAGGAAAAAAGTGGCAACAGAGAGACTAGTTAGGAAATGTGTGAACTTCTCTGGGCTTGATTAGTTGGATTAGGGTGGTAGCAATAAAGGTGGAGAGAAGGGAATGATTATAGGATATATTTTGGAGACAGAAACTTGCTAATATCTTTATATGGATGTATATATGTATATTATTATATGTATAATAAAGGGAAGGGAAAAATGAAGGGTAAGTCCTTCATTTATTGAAGTGGAGAACCTGGAAGATGACCAAATTTGAAGTGATAGAAACCAATTTTTTTCTCACAGTAACTGTGAAAGGTACCTTTGATGTTCAAATGGAGATGTCAATATGGCAATTATATGCATGAGTCTGCATCTCAGAATTGGTTGGGTCTTTTACTATTTTATTTCTTCTGTAGTTCATTGTTTACATATGATACTTGGCAGTCATTCATGAAATAATATAAAGTTCTATCAGGAGCAAGTTGAACAGCTATTAAGCATTTTGTCCTGAAAAACAATTCAGAATAATGCTAGAACAACTGGACATCCACATGCAAAAAGGTGAATGTAGACCTTATGCGCATCACAAAAGTTAACTGAAAATTGATCACAGACCTAAATGTAAAACACAAAACTCTAGAACTCCTAGAAGATAACATAAGAGAAAATCTAGATGACCTCATGTTCTGCAATGACTTTTTACATCCAACACCAAAGTCTCAATTCCTGAAAGAAGGAATTAATCAGCTGTACTTTTTTAAAATTAAAAATTCTGGGCCTGGTGCAGTGGCTCACACCTGTAATCCCAGCACTTTGGGAGGCTGTGGCGGGAGGATCATTTGAAGTCAGGAGTTCAAGACCAGCCTGGTCAACATGATAAAACCCCACCTCTACTAAAAATACAAAAATTAGCCAAGTGCGATGGTGAGCACATGTAGTCCCAGCTACTCAGGAGGCCAAGGCAGGAGAATCGCTTTAACCCAGGAGGCAGAAGTTGTAATGAGCCAAGATTGCATCACTGCACTCCAGCCTAGGTGACAGAGTAAGACTCTGTCTCAGAATAGAATAGAATAGAATAGAATAGAATAGAATAGAATAGAATAGAATAGAATACAACACAATACAATACAATACAATACAATACAATACAATACAATACAACACAACACAATACAATGCAATACAATAATTTCTGCTTCGTGAAAGACACTGTCAGAATAAAGACAAGCCACAGACAAGAAGAAAATATTTGCAAAAGACATAGCTGATAAAGGACTGTTATCAAAATCCAAAATGTATGAAAACTTTTAAAACTCAGTAATGAGAAAATGATCAGATTGAAAATGGGCCAAATACCTTAACAGACACCTTGCCAAAAAAGATATACAGATGGCAAATAAACGTATGAAAAGATGTTCCACATATGCTATCAGGGAGATGCAAATTAAAAAAAGATGCCCCTACGTACCTATTAGAATGGGAAAAATTCACAGCACCAAATGCTGATGAGGATGTGGAGCAAGAGAACTCTCATTCATTGTTGATGGCAATGCAAAGTGATGTAGCCACGGTGGAAGACAGTTTGGCAGTTTCTTACAAAACTATACATACTATAACTATATGATGCAGCACCCAGGCTCCTTAGTATTTATCCAGAAGAGTTGAAAACTTATGTCTATGCAAAACCCCACACATGGATGTTTATAGCAGCTTTATTAATAATTGCCAAAACTTGGAAGCAACTGAGATGTCCTTAAGTAATGAAATGGATATCCTATGGTACATCCAGATGATGGAATGTTATTTACTGATAAAAAGAACTCTGAAGCCATGAAAAGATATATAGGAAACTGAAATCCATATTATTATATGAAAGAAGTCAATCTGAAAAGGCTATGTACTATAGAATTCCAATGTTAAAAAAAAAAAAAATCAGTGTTTGCCAGGGGATAGGGAGGATTTTTAGGGCAGCAAAACTACTCTGTATGGTACTGTAATGGTGGATACGTGTTATTAAACATTTGTCCAGACCCAATGAATGTACAAAAGGAAGAATGAACCCTAAATGTAAACTGTGGCCTCTGGGGGATAATGACGTGTCAATGTAAATTCATCAGTTGTAACAAATGTATTCCTGTGGTGGGGGATGCTGGTAACTAGGAAGGCTATGCAGGTGTAAGGGCAGGACATACATAGGATGCCTCTGTATCTTCCTCTCAATTTTGCTGTGAACCTAAAAGTGCTCTTAAAAATGAAGTCTTAAGAAAACAAACGGTTCCCAACAAAATTCCCAATGAAGTATTTTTGCAACGAATTTTCAGGTTAAAAGTTTCCTAAGTCAGTTCAGTTTGACACTACCATGCTACATGCTGCTTTAAAAGGCTGGCATTCCCAAAGGCTAAGAAATAGCTGTTCTGAAGGTGCAGACTACATTATTTGTGTTTCCTGTTATTTATTAGTTGGATGACATTGGGAGACCACTTAACCTCTGTGGGTGTCAGTGTCCTTATTGAAAAATCGGGGTCATTACACTTATTTTGCCCACCAAACAGGGTTGTTAGAGTCAAGTGAAATAAAATATGTGATAGCATTTTGAAAATTCCAAAGCAGTATGAAAATTAACACTATTATTGTCATTATGATTCCATCTTAGTACAACTCCTATTACCTTGATGGAAAGATGAAAATACCCTCATTTGCTTTCCTCCCTTTTAAACTTGGTATCCTCTTAAGGGTACTTACAGTAAGAGTAGAAGGCATTAAATCTTATCACTTGTTCAGAAGCCAACCTCTCTAATGTTTTTATTTGGATTCTGTTTGTACCAAAATGCATTATCTGTTCCCATTGTTCATTCTCCTCTCATGGGAAGAAAACAAGTCGTTTGTGGACTTGGAATCCCTAGACATAAAATGCGTCCTTCTTTTGATTCAGAAATAGAGAATCTAAAAAACATGAAACTTGAGGTGTTTCTTTAAGATGCTGTGGGATTTGAGGTGAAGAATTTGAGTATAACCAATATTTTATCTAACAAAAGCTGTAAATGTAAAATGCCTTTGTGCTACAAATAAACTTTCTAATTTATCTACATAATATACAGTAAATATACAAAGACTTTCATAAAGCTACACAGAAGAATCCATTTCATTACAGCTATCCATTTGTAAATGCATATGTACGTTAATACCATACTTAGTGTAGTTATTAGAGTACAGGGTACAGAGATAGAACAATCTTGGTACAACTTTGCCATCTGCAACTGTGCAATGAGTGTGCAAGTTCTGGTCCTAATTTTCTGATAGAATGTTGTGAGATGTAAATAAGATGAAGAAAATAACTTAGGTCATAGTAAATTGTCAGTAAAGTTTATTGTTATCATTATGTCTATATTATATATTTTATTTATATTATTATGTATTTAGTACTAATATAATTATATTGGTCATGTGATTTAATTGATTGACATATCAGTGTGTTATATTTTAGTGTTAATTAGTAATGTTTATATATTATTATATGTTTTTAATGTATTTCTGCTATGGGTTGAATATGTCCCCCCTGCCCACCACCACCACCAAATGTATATGTTGAAATCCTAAGGCTCAGTACCTCAGAATGTGATCTTATTTGGAGATATGGTCCTTACAGAGGCCATCAAGTGGCAATTAGGTCATTAGGAAGACCTAATCCACCAGGACTGGTGTGTTTATGAAAGAGAAAAAGTTGAAGAATGACATGCACACAGGGAGAATGCCATGTGAAGATCAAGGCAGGGGTTAGGACCATGCTTCTACAAACCGAGGTATAGCAAAGACTGTCAGCAAACTACCAGAAGTTAGGTAAGAGGCATGAACAGACTCTCTCCCTCAGCCTGCAAAAGCTCCCCACCCTGCTAACACCTTGATCTCGGGCTTCTCTTCTCCAGATGAGACAATACATTGTTATCATCTAAGACACTCAGTTTGTAGTCCTTTGTTATGGAAAGTACCACATGTCCTAGAAAATTAATGTACTTCCTCACTGGAAAATAGGCAAGAGTGGCCGGATAGATTTTATGGCACAACAACATAGGCAAGGATGCCAAGAGCATTCTTTGGTACTTTCTTTTACTGTCCACTACTGAAATCCTACTTTGTCCCACCAGGTCTGGTCCAAAATCCATTTCCACAACAAAACTTTCCCAGTCTTCTGGTCAGAAGCACTTGCTTGCTCTTTTGTGCTCACAACGTAGAGAGACAAGCATGTTTTCCTTGCTCATTATTTCCCCCTGCAATCCATTTTGCCATTGAAGGCAGATTAATCTTGCTTAAAATTACCCTTATATATTAGATAGTTTTCACTCTGTCCCCACCCATTCAATTCTAAGCATTTGAGAGCAAGAAATTTCTTGTTTATTTGTGGTATGTCTATTCCATCCCCCACCAGCCGGTACAGTGTAGTGCTCACATGAAACATATAGAAGATGCTCAGCGAATGTTAGAGAAATTGAACTGATTTTCATATCAGTATTTCCTCATCTTCACCGTACTAAAAGAGAATGTTTCAGAGGAGGAGGAACTAAAATTAGTTGGATGACAGAGCTAAGTACCCAAGAAATGATTTTTGGTTGAGGTTTGTAAAAGGAGAACTTGTGGCCAAAAAAGCAGCAACCTGGGAATACTAGGCAGTCTCTGGCACAGAGCCAAACACATTAATTGTATGCAGTTGAGGTAGGAAAGGGATTGGATTTATAGCCTCGAGCGCAATTCAGGGCCAGATTGGGAATCTTGGCTACCATAGAGGGAAGGAAGGTAAGGTTACAATGCTGAAAAAGATTAGAGCTGGAGGATGGTTGTGTGTAGGGAGGAGAAGAGGGGAATGATAAAAGGGGGAAGCAAAGGGTTGCTTTTTGTCTAGCTAATGGTCAGGCAGGAGGAACTGGGACTACAGCAGGAGTGAATTTGGGGCCATGGTGGAAGTAGGTCAGTTGACAGCAATTTTCCAAACTAGAAGTTAGAACATGTGGATAAATGCAAATGAATGTATCTGAACAATAGTAGAGTCTATCTGAAACTAGAAGGGTTCAAGAAAATATAAGATATGTGGTTGCTGTCATTGTAGAAATTATCGTTGGGGTAGGCCTGAGGTGATGGTCTTTTCTTTCTCCTATTTTCTATCATCTCTTCCCCTTGTCTAGCTTGAATATTGAACTGAAATATATTTTTAATAGGTTTTATCTTAAGAGCAGGTGATTTTATATTTCTCTTTCTTAAAAAGTCAAATCATTGGTTTTCTGTAGTCTTTAATGGATTTTTTTCCCACTTAAAGTTTCCACCTTTGCTCTAAGATTCTCTCCATAGGACCACTTAAATTTCCTTTTATTATTTCCCAAGATAAAGATAACTACTTTGCTTGGGAACACCCTGTATCTGTCTTAACGGCCTAAGAAATTTTACTCACTTCTTCTGTTGTTCTTATGATGTCTAAATGAACAGGACTCTTGAAGACTTTTTTTTCCATTGGATACATCCATCTAGCACAAGAATAGTCCTATGGCTAATCCCTGAAATTTAAATGAACTTTAGTATATTTTTATATTTTAGGCATCATTAGTATTTAGGAGTAGGAAAGTTAATTGATAGTAGGAAGAGTGTGGGTAAGCTACAAAGAAGTACAAGATACTGTCCCTGTCACTGAACCATTTTGTCAAACTAATTGTAAAGCAGGCTAACATAAGTGCGAATTATATAGCAATATAAACTTGTCTCTAACATAATCTGTCTTCAAACGTGCAGACTATGGTCATTTTACACTTTGCAAAATTTCCGCTATGACATACTAACTGGCTTTCACATGTGTTTTCTGTGGGCATGTACTGGAAGTGTGGCCTGTGTTTCCCCTATGTTCTTCTCAAAGTCTGTCTGGGAGTAGTACTCCTTTTGTCCTCCAGGAACCAGTTTGCATGTTGTATTGACATAGTCTTAGGTTGATAGACATTTTTAAAATACAGCATTTGACTCTAGAGAGAAAGGGAGCCTGTGTTGTGACCTGTAGTGTAGTTGAAGTGTCAGAGTTTAATAGAGACGCAGCAGAGTATAGTAGTTAAGTATATGAACTTTGGTGAAGTCCAAACCTGAGTTCAGATCCCACTCTGCCACTTACTAGCTATGTGACTTTGGACAAATTATTTAATAGTTTTTTGCCTCAATCTCTTCTTTAGTGAAATTATTGCAATGGTAGCTACCTTACAGGTTTATGAGATTAAGTTAATTAATATGTATAAAGTGCTGGGAACAATGCCTGGCTCATAGTAGGTATAAAATAAGTGTTAAGTAAAAGTCTTCTCATAATTAGCAACAAAAAATGCTTTTGGTGGAATTTCAGTTGTATATTTCTTTGGATAAGTATTAAATGACTAAATTATAATTTGAGTCCTTATTACAGAAACTTCTAAATCTTGTTTGGAGGCCTGATTGATTGGAGATTATGAAAATAACTAAACCTGTTAGTCTGAAAAGCCCTTAACATTCCCGCACCAGGCCCTTGTTGCCTGAGACATTTCTGAGTAAAACTGGGGAAACTGAATGAAGGACAGTCGAATGAGAGCATTTCATTGCTGCTTTTGTGACTCACATTGAACTTCCCCTGAAGTCAGGTGCTGTTGTTGGTGTGTGGGCATTTGTGGTAGGGGAGTGGGTACAAGAAAACAACTATTTCTGAAAATAGCAAACAATACAATACAGTACTACATGTTCAGTTATAAGGAAATCAATCATCAGGTTTGGGAAGCAAAATGTGAATGCTTGTTTTGATATTAAACTGCTGGTTCTAATCTGGTATAATTTCAGCAAAATCCCCCTATCCTGCTGAATTTAATGGAGCAGAGGAGCTGAGTGTTTGGGAATGTGAAGCACCCGAAGCCATGATAACCACAAAGGCTGAAGACTGCACCCGCTACCCACATCAGTCAAATAGCACTGATTCCATAGGTAGGCTTTCAACTGCCTATGTAAATTCATTTCAGGTTACTTTCCTTAGCAAAGCTCAACTTAGTATACTCATTGTATGCTACGAATTTGTATACTATGAACATATTCTCTGTTCTTACAATGGTGAGCCTCCTAAGAACACAATTAATACACAGTTGGTCTCAGCTTTGATGTTTTGCCTCACTTACACTGCAACCTGATAAGTTCTTTCTTCTCTACAGCATTATAAGAAAATATTATTTTGGGACTACCAAGATTAGTAACTGGCTTTATAAAAAGCCGTTTGGTACCTTTCTGAGTTCTTGACGTTTCTATTTCCAAATTAAAAATATAATTACATTTTGTGTGCCATCTTAGTTTCACAAACAATTCTGATTCTGTAATTTAAAATGTACTCTAAAAATATCTGAATCTGAGAGAACGATTTGCTATGTAGTGGCACCAGTGAAAAGATTCATTTGCTAAATCCCAAGTATAAGATGGCTTCCAAAAAGCATTTGAAAATCATTCCCAGTTATACTTCTTTACATTTAATCAATATTGTATAATTTTATAACAGCAAGTGTCTTTTAGCTTTTATTATTTAAAATCTAAAAGGCTAGCATAGTGGCTCAAGCCTGTAATCCCAGCACTTTGGGAGGCCAAGGCAGGTGGATTGCTTGAGGTCAGGAGTTTGAGACCAACCTGGCCAACATGGTGAAACCCCGTCTCTACTAAAAATACAAAAATTAGCCAGGTGTGATGGTGGGTGCCTGTAATCCCAGCTACTTGGGAGGCTGAGACAGGAAATTGCTTGAACCCAGGAGGCAGAGGTTGCAGTGAGCCGAGATTGCCGCACTGTACTGCAGCCTGGGCAACAGAGTGGGACTCAGTCTCAAAATAAATAAATAAAATTAAAATCTCAAAGATATACTAAGTAGGGGAAATAGTACAATGAAGAACTTCATTTACCTTTCAACAATGATCAACTCATAGCTATTTTTGTTTTCTCTACTATTTACCTATATCCCCTCCACCTCCATATTATTTTAGTGCAAATCCCAGATACTATATCATTTGATCTATAAATATTTCTATATGTATTGCTAAGATAGACACTACTTTTTTAAATTGTTATCCCAATACCATCATTATACTCCAACTTAACAGTCATTCCTTATACAGTAGTCTCCCCTTATCCTTAGGGGGATATGTTCCATGACCCCCAATGGATGCTTAAAACTTAGGATAGTATCCAACCCTATATATATTATGTTTGTTCTTATACATAACATAGCTATGATAAAGTTTAATTTAAAAATTATGTACAATAAGAGATTACCAATGGTAACTAATAAAATAGAACAATTATGATGATATACTGTAATAAAAGTTAGATGATTGTGGTTTCTCTCTCTCTTTTCTCAAAAAAATGCTGCACCAGGCAGTGTGGGAGGCCTAGGCGAGTGGATCACTTGAGGGTCAGGATCACTTGAGGTCGAGACCAGCGTGGCCAACATGGTGAAATCTCATCTCTACTACAAATACAAAAATTAACTGGGTGTGGTGGTGTGTGCCTGTAGTCCTAGCTGCTAGGGAGGCTGAGACAGGAGAATCACTTGAACCTGGGAGGCAGAGGTTGCAGTGAGCTGAGATCATGCTACTGCACTCCAGCCTGGGTGACAGAGTGACACTCCATCTCAGAACAAAACAAAACAAAAAAAGCAGCAGGTCTTTGTTCTGAAGCATTTTCCTTTGTCTGGGTACCACTGATCGCATCCCCATTGTGTCATTTATCATGTTCTTCTGTCCATTGCATTGGGAGTAAAATCTAGATTGAGCCAATTGAGGTTAGGATTTTTTTTTTTTTTTACAAGAATACTTCATAGGTGGTGATATGATTTAGCTATGTCCCCACCCAAATCTCATCTTGAATTATAGTTCCCATAATTCCCATGTGTCATGGGAGGGACATGGTGGGAGGTAATTGAATCATGGGGGTGGTTATCCCATGCTGCTGTTCTTATGATAGTGAGTGAGTTCTCATGAGATTTGATGGTTTTATAAAGGGCTTTTCTGGCTTTTCTCAGCACTTCTCTCTCCTGCTGCCATGTGAAGAAGCATGTGTTTGCTTCCTCTTCCACCATGATTGTCAGTTTCCTGGGGTCTCCTCAGCCGTGTGGAACCATGAGTCAATTAAACCTCTTTCCTTTATAAATTACCCAGTCTCAAGGAGTTCTTTATAGCAGCATGAGAATAGACTAATACAGGTGGTATTATTTATCTTTAATAGGAAATATATAATGTCTAGTTTCTCTCTTTTGGGATGTTAGTAGCCACTGATGATTATTATCTTAGATTCATCGTTTCATAAGATTCATTGTTTCATTAGAAGCTGTAAAGAGGTAAAAATTTAATTCTGTTAATTCCTTCTTCAATTATTAGTTGGAATACTTCTATAAGAAAAGATTGCCTCATCAATTATTTTCTTATGTTGAGGTACAATTTTTATTATATAGGCAGGATAAATATTAAATTATTATCCTTCATTTACTACTGTTCACAATAAAAAACTGTTTTTTAAAATAATTCATTGATTTAAAGAAATTCAATGTGCTTCAGTGCATTACAGTCACTAACTTTATTGATATAATAGTTTCATCTTTGACAAATGGGGAATTATTCAGATTTGCTTCTGAGTTTGCCTTTTGATAAAATTTAGTAGTTATTGTGAGCTGCTAGTGTAATAACATGGCTATCAACAATATGATTACTAAAGTGGGGCAGGTGTGGTGGCTTGTGCCTGTAATCCCAGCATTTTGGGAGGCCACAGTGGGCAGATCACCTGAGGTCAGGAGTTTGAGACCAGCCTGGCCAACATGGTGAAACCCTGTCACTACTAAAAATACAAAAATTAGCCAAGCATGATGGCCCATGGCTGTAGTCTCAGCTACTAGCGAGGCTGAGGCAGGAGAATCACTTGAACTGGGGAGGCGAAGGTTGCAGTCAGCTGAGATCATGCCATGTACTCCAGCCTGGGTGCAACAGAGTGAGACTCTGTCTCAAAAAAAAAAAAAAAAAAAAAAAAAATTACTAAAATGAATATGTTTTTGTTTTGTTAGTATGCCCCACTAGGAATGTATAATAAAATCACCATGTTATGGAGTCACATAGAATAGTTCCCCAAGGAGAGTTATGCCTTCAAGTGAATACAGAGTTAGGCTGTTTTACTGTACATCAAATTCCTAGGAACTATTTTTTAATTTTTTATAATTATGTAAAAACATGTACATACACCAAATAAGGTATATTCAGATATCTCAAACTTCTATTTCTGTACCTTCCATCTATTTCCTCTCATATACATAACTAAATTTTAAAATGATTTTTCTTCCATTAAAAAATCAGCTTTAGTGATATAAAATTTACAAACAGTAAAACTAACCAGTTTTATGGGTATGACTTGATGAGTTTTGAAAACTGTGACATCACTACATGTTACACCATATGTAAACACCATTATGCCCATGATAGAATATTTTCTTCATCCTAAAAAGTTACCTTGTGTCTTTTTGCAGCTATTCTTCTTCTGACCCTGGTCCATGGCAACTACTGTTGTGGTTTCTTATAGTTTGCCTTTCTGGGATTTACATGAATATATTCATAGAGTATGTAGTATTTTATGTCTGGCTTCTTTCACTTAGCACGATCAGGTAGTGTAAATCCTTCAAACTCTTTCTTTTTCAAAACATTTTGGCTAGTCTAGGTCCTTAGCATTTCTATATAAATTGTAAAATCATCATGTCTGTTTCTACAAAAAAAAAGCTTACTTGAATTTTTAAAAAATTATTATTATACTTTAAGTTCTATGGTACATGTGCACAATGTGCAGGTTTGTTACTTATGTGTATGTGTGCCGTGTTGCTGTGCTGCACCCATTAACTTGTCATTTACATTAGGTATATCAACTAATGCTATCCTTCCCCCCTCCCCCCACCCCACAACAGGCCCCGGTGTGTGATGTCCCCCACCCTGTGTCCAAGTGTTCTCATGTTCAGTTCCCACCTGTGAGTGAGAACATGCAGTGTTTGGTTTTCTGTCCGTGTGATAGTTTGCTCAGAATGATGGTTTCCAGCTTCATCCACGTCCCTACAAAGGACGTGAACTCAACCTTTTTTATGGCTGCATAGTATTCCATGTTGTATATGTGCCACATTCTCTTAATCCAGTCTATCATTGATGGACATTTGCATTGGGTCCAAGTCTTTGCTGTTGTGAATAGTGCTGCAATAAACATACGTGTGCATGTGTCTTTATAGCAGCATGATTTATAATCCATTGAGTATATGCCCAGTAATGGGATGGCTGGGTCAAATGGTACTTCTAGTTCTAGATCCTTGAGGAATCACCACACTGTCTTCCACAATGGTTGAACTAGTTTATAGTCCCACCAACAGTGTAAAAGCGTTCCTATTTCTCCACATCCTCTCCAGCACTTGTTGTTTCCTGACTTTTTAATGATCGCCATTCTAACTGGTGTGAGATGGTATCTCATTGCGGTTTTGATTTGCATTTATCTGATAGCCAGTGACGATGAGCATTTTTTCATGGGTCTGTTGGCTGCATAAATGTCTTCTTTTGAGAAGTGTCTGTTCATATCCTTTGCCTACTTTTTGATGGGGTTGTTTGATTTTTTTCTTGTAAATTTGTTTAAGTTCTTTGTAGATTCTGGATATTAGCCCTTTGTCAGATGGGTAGATTGTAAAAATTTTCTCCCATTCTGTAGATTGCCTGTTCACTCTGATGGTAGTTTCTTTTGCTGTGCAGAAGCTCTTTAGTTTAATTAGATCCCATCTGTCAATTTTGGCTTTTGTTGCCATTGCTTTTGGTGTTTGAGTCATGTAGTCCTTGCCTATGGCCTGAATGGTATTGCCTAGGTTTCTTCTAGGGTTTTTATGGTTTTAGGTCTAACATTAAGTCTTTCATCCATCTCGAATTAATTTTTGTATAAGGTCTAAGGAAGGGATCCAGTTTCAGCTTTCTACATATGGCTAGCCAGTTTCCCCAGCACCATTTATTAAATAGGGAATCCTTTCCCCATTTCATGCTTTTGTCAGGTTTGTCA
>NW_016802964.1:207280-210278 GCF_001698545.2 Rhinopithecus bieti | reverse complement strand
TGCTGTTAGTCTGATGGGCTTCCCTTTGTAGGTAACCTGACCTTTCTCTCTGGCTGCCCTTAACATTTTTTCCTTCATTTCAACTTTGGTGAATCTGACAATTATGTGTCTTGGAGTTGCTCTTCTCAAGGAGTATCTTTGTGGCGTTCTCTGTATTTCCTGAATTTGAATGTCAGACTGCCTCACTAGGTTAGGGATGCTCTCCTGGATAATATCCTGAAGAGTATTTTCCAACTTGGTTCCATTCTCCCTGTCACTTTCATGTGCACCAATCAGACGTAGATTTGGTCTTTTTACATAGTCCCATATTTCTTGGAGGCTTTGTTCATTTCTTTTACTCTTTTTTCTTTTTACTCTTTTTACTGTCTTTTCACTTCATTTTATTCATTTGATCTTCAATCACTGATACCCTTTCTTCCACTTGATCAAATCGGCTACTGAAGCTTGTGTATGCATCACATAGTTCTCATGCCATGGTTTTCACCTCTATCAGGTCATTTATGGACTTCTATACACTGTTTATTCCAGTTAGCCATTCATCTAATCTTTTTTCAAAGTTTTTAGCTTCTTTGCGATGGGTTCGAACTTCCTCCTTTAGCTTGAAGAAGTTTGTTATTACCGATCATCTGAAGCCTCCTTCTCTCAACTCGTCAAAGTCATCCTTCATCCAGCTTTGTTCCATTGCTGGCGAGGAGTTGTGTTCCTTTGGGGGAGAAGTGGTACTCTGATTTTTAGAATTTTTCAGCTTTTCTGCTCTGGTTTCTCCCCATCTTTGTGGTTTTGTCTACTTTTGGTCTTTGATGATGGTGACGTACAGATGGGGTTTTGGTGTGGATGTCCTTTCTGTTTGTTAGTTTTCCTTCTAACAGTCAGGACCCTCAGCTGCAGTCTGTTGGAGTTTGCTGGAGGTCCACTCCAGACCCTGTTTGCCTGGGTGTCACCAGCGGAGGCTGCAGAACGGCAAATGTTGCTGCCTGATCCTTCCTCTGGAAGCTTCGTCTCAGAGGGGCACCTGGCTGTATGAGGTGTCAGTCGCCCCCTACTGGGAGGTGCCTCCCAGTTAGGCTATTTGGGGGTCAGGGACCCACTTGAGGAGGCAGTCTGTCCATTCTCAGATCTCAAACTCCATGCTGGGAGAACCACTACTCTCTTTAAAGCTGTCAGACAGGGATGTTTATGTCTGCAGTAGTTTCTCCTGCCTTTTGTTCAGCTATGCCCTGCCCCCACAGACAGAGTCTACAGAGGCAGACAGGTCCCCTTGAGCTGCGGTGTGCTCCACCCAGTTCAAGATTCCTGGCCACTTTGTTTACCTACTCAAGCCTCAGCAATGGTAGACACCCCTCCCCAAGCCTCACTGCTGCCTCACAGTTTGATCTCAGACTGCTGTGCTAGCAGTGAGCGAGGCTCTGTGGGTGTGGGACCCTCTGAGCCAGGCGTGGGATATACTTTCCTGGAGTACCATTTGCTAAGGCCGTTGGAAAAGTACAGTATTAGGGTGGGAGTGTCTCAATTTTCCAGGTATCATCTGTCATGGCTTCCCTTTGCTAAGAAGGGGAATTCCCCAACCCCTTGTGCTTCCCAGGTGAGGCGATGCCCCGCCCTGCTCCGTGGGCTGCACCCACTGTCTGACAAGCCCCTGTGAGATGAACCCGGTACCTCAGTTGGAAATGCAGAAATCACCCGTCTTCTGCATCGCTTACACTGGGAGCTGCAGGCTGGAGTTGTTCCTATTTGGCCATTTTGGAACCTCAGTCAGCTTACTTGGAATTTTGATCAGAATTGCGTTAATTCTATAAAGCAATTCTGGAAGAATTGACATTTTACATGATTCTTTGAATCCATGAACATAGTACGTTTCTTCATTTGTATAGGTATTCTTTAATTACTTTTGGGAATATTTTATAATTTTCATTTTACATGACTTGTACATATTTTGCTAAATTTATCCCTAAGTAGTTCATATTTTGATGCTCTTGTAAGAGATAATGCTTTTAAAATTTATATTCCAAATGTTGTTACTCATATATATAAATACAATAGATTCTAATATATTAATCTTGTATTTTACAACCTTGCTATATTCACTTATTAATTCTAGTAGCGTTTTTTTCTCTAGATTCATTAGAATTTTCATTTTTATTATTGACACATAATATCTCTGCTTTTTATCTCTTTTTTTCTCTCTTATGCCACTAACTAGGACGTCCAGTACAATGTTGAATAGAAGTGATGAGAGCAGGAGTCCCTGTCTTATTCCTGATCTTAGGAGTAAAGCAATCAGTCTTTCACTGTTAATTATGGTGATGACAGTAGGTGTTTCATAATTGCCCTTTAATGAGGTTGAGGGGTTTTCCCTCTATTCCTATTTTACTGACAGTCTTTGTCATGAATGGGATTGAATATTGGATATTGGCCAGGTGTGGTGGCTCATGCCTGTAATCCCAGCACTTTGGGAGGCCGCGGTGGGTGGATCACTTGAGGTCAGGAGTTCGAGACCAGCCTGGGCAATATGGTGAAACCCTATCTGTACTAAACATACAAAATTTAGCTGAGCATGGTGGCACACACCTGCAGTCTCAGCTACTCAGAAGGCTAAGGCATGAGAATCGCTTGAACTCAGGAGGTGGAGGCCGTAGTGAGCTGAGACTGCGCCATTGCACTCCAGCCTGGATGACAGAGTGAGATCATGTCTAAAAATATTGGATGTGGGCCGGGCGCAGTGGCTCAAGCCTGTAATCCCAGCACTTTGGGAGGCCGAGACGGGTGGATCACGAGGTCAGGAGATCGAGACCATCCTGGCTAACATGGTGAAACCCCGTCTCTACTAAAAAATACAAAAAACTAGCCGGGCGAGGTGGCGGGCGCCTGTAGTCCCAGCTACTGGGGAGGCTGAGGCAGGAGAATGGTGTAAACCCGGGGGGCGGGGCTTGCAGTGAGCTGAGATCCGGCCATTGCACTCCAGCCTGGGCGACTGAGCGAGACTCCGTCTCAAAAAAAA